>NW_019245096.1:0-1518 GCF_002742605.1 Olea europaea var. sylvestris | reverse complement strand
ATTATGTCAGGTTGAAGAAGTGTTGGACAGAAAATTGACAAAGAAAAACCGCATCAGGGGCAATTTTGACATTTGGTGCTACGATGTCGGAATGGGCCAAAATTTGGCCGGTTGATTTGAAACGGCCCGCGAAAATGGACTCGGAGCATAGACCCGGGATCACGGGATTTTAGTCAAATTCCTTCATTTCGGCCCCCGAATAATTAATTTCTTATTAATTACGTGATGTTGAAGAAGTGTTGGACAGAAAATTAACAAAGAAAAATCGCACCAGGGGCAATTTTGTCATTTGGCGCGACGGCGTCGGAATGGGCCGAAATTTGGCAGGTTGATTGGAAACGGCCCGCGAAATTGGACTCAGGGCATAGACACGAGATCACGAGATTTTAGCCAAATTCCTTCATTTGGGCCTCCGAATAATTAATTTCCTCCTTAACTATGTCAGGTTGAAGAGGTGTTCGACAAAAAAATAACAAAGATAAACAGCACCGGGGGCAATTTTGTCATTTTGCACGACGGTGTTGGTATGGGCTGAAATTTGGCATGTTGATTGGAAATGGATGCGAAATTGGACTCGTGGCACAGACCCCAGATCACGAGATTTAGCTAAATTCCTTCATTTGGGCCTCCGAATAATTTATTTCCTTATTAATTATGTCGGGTTAAAGAAGTGTTGGAAAGAAAATTAACAAAGCAAAACCGCACCATGGGCAATTTTGTCATTTTCCACGACGGTGTCGGAATGGGCCGAAATTTGGCAGGTTGATTGGAAACGACCCGCGAAATTGGACTCGAGGCACAGAACCGGAATCACGGGATTTTAGCCAAATTCCTTCGTTTGGGCATCTGGATAATTAATTTCCTTATTAATTATGTCAGGTTGAAGAAGCGTTGGAAAGAAAATTAACGAAGAAAAATCGCACCGTGGGCAATTTTGTCATTTTTCACGATGGTGTCGGAATGGGCCAAAATTTGGCTGGTTGACTGGAAACGGCCCGCGAAATTGGTCTCAAGGCACAGTCCCGGAATCACGGGATTTTAGCCAAATTCCTTGGTTTGGGTCTCTGGATAATTAATTTTCTTGTTAATTATGTCAGGTTGAAGAAGTGTTGAACAGAAAAAATAACAAAGATAAACCATACCAAGGGCAATTTTACCATTTGGCACGATGGTGTCGGAATGGGACAAAATTTGGTAGGTTGATTGGAAATGGGACGCGAAATTGGACTCGGGGCATAGATACGGGATCACGGGACTTTAGCCAAATTCTTTCGTTTGGGCCTACGAATAACTAATTTCCTTATTAATTATGTCAGGTTGAAGAAGTGTTGGACAGAAAATTAACAAAGAAAAACCGCACTAGAGATAATTTTGACATTTGGCGCGATGGTGTCGGAATGGTCCAAAATTTGGCAGGTTGATTGGAAATGGCCCACAAAATTGGACTCAGGGCACAAACCCAGGATCACGAGATTTTAGCCAAATTCCTTCATTTGGGCCTCCGAATAATTAATTTCC
>NW_019245095.1:0-1518 GCF_002742605.1 Olea europaea var. sylvestris | reverse complement strand
TCAATAAAGAAAGCTCCTAGTTTTTAATATCTTTTGTGTTCTTTATTCTTGTGATTGTTTTCTTGTTTTGGTATTGGAGAGACATACAAATTCTTATAGAGAGTTTGGCATCATTATCTTCTAACCAGTCTCATTAACAACTGGCATCAGAGCCGTGTTACGATGTGCATCGCTAGGTTCGACGTTGAGAAGTTTACAGGGCAGAATGATTTCGGACTGTGGAGGGTGAAAATGCGGGCGCTTCTGGTTCAGCAGGGTCTTGAAGATGCACTTCTTGGAGAGAATAAGTTGCCCGCATCCTTATCAGACAAGGAGAAGTCAGACTTGCTAGAGAAGGCTCACAGTGCCATCATTCTTTCTTTGGGTGACTAGGTATTAAGGGAGGTAGTCAAAAAAAAATCAACAGCTGCCATATGGCTTAAACTCGAAAGCCTGTACATGACAAATTCTCTGGCCAATAGACTTCACAAGAAAACAAAGCTCTACACCTTTAAAATGGCCCCAGGTACGTCTATGGAAGAACATCTTGACGTGTTTAACAAGATAATTCTTGATCTAGAAAACATAGACATAGCAGTTGAGGATGAAGATAAGGCGAATCTGTTATTGAGTTCTTTGGACACTTCATATGACAATTTTAAAGAAACCATGACGTATGAGAGATAGAGAGAGAGTTTAACATTGGATGAAGTGCAAGCAGTTCTGCACTCTAGAGAGTTGCAGAATAAGGGTGAATCAAAGAATGAAACTGGAGAAGGTCTGACAGTACGGGGTAGATCAGAAAAGCAAGAAAACAAAGGTAAAAAACGCAAAGGAAGATCAAATTTGAACAGGGAAGAGTGCTTTATCTGTCATAAGGAGGGACACTTTAAGAAAAATTGCCCAGAAAGGAAGCAGACTACAGGCAAGAAACAACAGATGGAGGACGGAGATGCGGCAGTGGTGCTGGATGGTTATGACAGTGCTGAAGTGTTGAGTATTTCAGAGGTAGACTCGTGCAGAGAGTGGATCCTAGATTCCGGATGTTCCTTTCACATTTGTCCTACAAAATCATGGTTTGAGACCTTCAAAGAAGCTAATGGAGAACATGTACTTCTAGGAAATAATAAGTCATGTAAGATTTTGGGAATGGGATCAGTGAGAATAAGGATGTTTGATGGCATGGAAAGACTTCTTCAAGGTGTAAGATATATACCAAAGTTGAAGAGGAACCTTATTTTTCTAGGAATGCTTGATGAGGGCGGCTGCACTTTCAAATCAGAATCTGGGACTTTAAGAGTTGCTAGGGGTTCTCCAACTGTAATTGAAGGTTTTTAGAGATGAAAGAATAGAAATTGAACCAGCAGATATGGAGCAGTAGTAAAAGGAATTAATTTATTCAATTGACAACCTTACATTTATAGATGGAAAGAAAACTGAAAAACTACTAAGTAGCCCAAGTAAGAGCAAGAATCTGCTGCACGCTGTAACTGAATAACAACTCCTTAGACTAGGTCTAAATTTTGACTGAAAAAAAAA
>NW_019245094.1:0-1518 GCF_002742605.1 Olea europaea var. sylvestris | reverse complement strand
AAAAAAAAAAATAACTAAAACGGTAAAACTACATATAAGAGTTCAAATCCTATCTAGAAAATAAGTCCAACTATATTTCCATAGAAGAATTTGAATCAAACTAGGAAACCAGCGAAATCTAGAAATTTTTCCCGAAATTTGCCCAAGCTATCGAAGTCAATTTGGCTAATGCGAACACATGGGCTAATTATATTTTAAATTGTGCATTTTGGTCCCTACATTGTCGTTTCAGCCAAAGTCCTTTGTTAATTGCAAAGCTAGTCATTCACTTTCAATTTGGTTACTTTGATCCCCCATTTCAAAATTTTTGTGCAACTTTAACCCAATTCCATCCAAACTTGTCTATCTTGAATTTTCTCCTAAATTAATTATAAAATAAACAAAATTAAGTATCAAATCCATAAAATTGTCCACTTCTTGTGGCTCAAATAAGTGTAAAATATACTTATCAAATACCCTCAAATTTAAATATTGGGTCATTAGCACAAAACGTTTTTACTTTTCAATGTTATTGTGCAAAATGTTCATACCTTTCATTTTTTAGCACTTTTACCCCTACCTTCACATTTTATGGCGGAAACCATTATTTTCATCAAATTTCTTGTGTAATTTGATGAAAATGATAAATATACCATTTATTTAAATAAAACAATAAGAAAATAAAATAAAAGTTAAAGAATAAATTGCAAACATACTCCAAAATTGTTTAAAACATCAATATTGTGCAAAACATCCATATCTTTCATTTTTTTACATTTTCACCTCTATTTTTAATTTCATTGCAAAAATCATTATATTCATCCATTTTCTCAATTACAAGCTATAAAATAACAAATATTCCCTCCTCTTTAAATAAACATAAATAAAGAAAAGAAAAATAAATAAAAAATTTCAATTATACTCCCTTTTTTTGTTTGAAAATTTTGGAAATATAATTACAATTTGTTCTTTACTTTTCTTTATTTTTTATTTTTTGTTTATTTAAAGAGTAATTTATATTTGTCATTTTACAGCTTTTAATTGAGAAAATTGATTAAAATAACGATTTTCGCAACGAAATATAAAATAATGGTAAAAATGTCAAAAAATGAAAGGTATGGTTGTTTTGAACAATAATAATCAAAGTTAGGGACGTTTTGTACTAATTACCTTTTAATAATTCATTTGGACTCATTTGCATTTTTTTAAAAGTTTGGAAATATAATTGCAATTTATTATTTAAATTTTTTTTTAAATCTAAATAGATGGTATATTTGTTATTTTACACGAGAGTTTTGGTGAAAAGAATAATTTCCGCATTAAAAGGTGAATGTAAGGGTAAAAGTACCAAAAAAATGAAAGGTGCTGGCGTTTTGCACAATAACAAGATAAGAACATTTTGTGCTAATTACCCTTTAAATATTTGTTCCTCCACAAATAAAGAAAAAGAAAAACTCTACTACACTCTAAACATATATACTCAACTCGAAATATATCAATCAAGGTTTTTCTCAAAGTGAATATATCCATTCTCAAAAT
>NW_019245093.1:0-1518 GCF_002742605.1 Olea europaea var. sylvestris | reverse complement strand
GTCGAATCTCCAAGCGTTCTAAATATGCGAGTGCTCATTCTTTTGAAAAATGGCCAAAATCCCTCGTACGTCAAGATGAAGTGTTGAGTTCAATGCAAAACGGTCGCTACATTTCCAAAAAAGTACTTATGGGCCCAAAACGGACACCGTCTGCAAAAGTTACACTCAATTCTTCGTCCGCCGACTCTCCAAGCGTTCTAAATATGCGAGTGCTCATTCTTTCGAAAAATGGCCAAAATCCCTCGTACGTCATGACGAAGTGGTGAGTTCATTCCAAAACGGTCGCTACATTTCCAAAAAGTACTTATGGGACCAAAATGGACACCGTGTGTAAAAGTTACGCTCAATTCTTCGTCCGTCGACTCTCCAAGCGTTCTAAATATGCAAGTGCTCATTCTTTCAAAAAATGGCCTAAATCCCTCGGACATCACGACGAAGAGGTAAGTTCTATCCAAAACGGTCGCTACATTTCTAAAAAGTACTTATGGGCCCAAAACGGACACCGTGTGCAAAAGTTAAACTCAATTCTTCATACGCTGACTCTCCAAGCGTTTCTAAATATGCAAGTGCTCATTCTTTCGAAAAATGGCCAAAATCCCTCGTACGTCACGATGAAGTGGTGAGCTCAATCCAAAACGGTCGCTACATTTCCAAAAAGTACTTAGGGCCCAAAACGGACACCATGTGCAAAAGTTACGCTCAATTCTTCGTCCGTCGACTCTCCAACCGTTCTAAATATGCCAGTGCACATTCTTTCGAAAAATGGCCAAAATCCCTTGTACATCATGAGGAAGTGGTGAGTTAAATCTAAAACGGACGCTTCATTTCCAAAAAGTACTCATGGGCCCAAAACGGACACCGTGTGCAAAAGTTAAACTCAATTCTTCGTACGCTGACTCTCCAAGCGTTCCAAATATGCAAGGGCTCATTCTTTCGAAAAATGGCCAAAATCACTTGTACATCACAACGAAGTGGCGAGTTCAATCCAAAACGGTCGCTACATTTCCAAAAAGTACTTATAGACCCAAAATGGATACCGTGTGCAAAAGTTAAACTCAATTCTTCGTACGCAAACTCTCCAAGAGTTCCAAATATGCAAGTGCTCATTCTTTCGAAAAATGGCCAAAATCCCTCGTACGTCGCGACGAAATGGTGAGTTCAATCTAAAACGGTGGCTACATTTTCACAAAGTACTTATGGGCCCAAAACAGACAACGTGTGCAAAAGTTTCGCTCAATTCTTCGTCCGCTGACTCTCCAAGTGCTCTAAATATGCGAGTGCTCATTCTTTCGAAAAATGGCCAAAATCCCTCGTACGTCACGACGAAGTGGTGAGTTCATTCCAAAACGGTCGCTACATTTCCAAAAAGTACTTATGGGCCCAAAGCGGACACTGTGTAAAAGTTACGCTCAATTCTTAGTCCGTCGACTCTCCCAGCGTTCTAAATATGCAAGTGCTCATTCTTTCGAAAAATGGCCAAAATCCCTCGTACGTCACGACGAAGAGGTGAGTTCTATC
>NW_019245092.1:0-1518 GCF_002742605.1 Olea europaea var. sylvestris | reverse complement strand
TGTCAAGATAAACATGATCCAAATGTCGATAACAACATTTAAATTGTCAAGAACGTCATGAAATCTCAAGAACAAACTTAAATCAATTAACTGAAAGTGACAACGAGAATAAATGAAGAGTTAAATAGAACTAAGTGGACATATAGGCTCCTCGATATGATTCGATCAAAGGTCCTCGATATGATTCGATCAAAGGTGTATAACAACTATAGCATTGCTTTGACTTGACTTGAAACACGCAAGTTCTCAAAGGCATATGAATTGGTTTCAATGTTAAGAGGTACGCGTAACATGTGTATAATGACTACATCATTGCATTGAAGTGACTTAGTGACAAGCACGAAGTCTAATACCTATGTTGCCAAACAAATATCAATCGATTGTAATTACATAGAGTAGGAGTTGGCGTGTAAACATTTAAGAAGTATGTGAAGCATGTGTGTAGTTGTTTCTTATCGAAGAATATTTGTTTCTCGACAATTTCCCCTTGATCTTCCGTCTGTATTGTATGGAATATATGAATTTTTCTTCACCTAGGCCAATAGTTGTATCAAGAATCATTCGTAGCTTTTCTAGTTCGCACACATCTATTTCTTCATGTCCATGATGACAAATGTATCACCATACAAGACAACAAATTTCATAATATCTCACACACATGCATGTCATCAACATAAATAAGCTGTTCTGATACACACACACAATATGTTAAATGCTAGACACAAAATGTTTCCTAACTTCATTAAATTTGTAACAACGTTCTCAGTAGTTGAAACGATGTCAAAAATTACATTTAAAGTGTAATTCTCGACATTTATAAAATGTTGAGAACGATATGTCGGCAAGACACTTCATCATATGCATTTATCATCTTCTTCAATTTCAACCATCATTTTTCAAAGAATTCATTCCATCGTTAATGACATTGTCTATACACAATTAACTTAAATTCCTATCTATCAAAGTTATTTAAGAAGACTATGACACTAGGAACATAACAAAATGAATATGAGTTTTTTTTTTTTAAATACTCCAATAATATTACAACAAGTATCTATTAATTGTTTGGATAATCTAATCCATTTAAATCAAATATATAATAACAGCTATTAAACACAATAGAAGCAAGATTTCAAAGAGAAATTACATTCTAACGATAATTGTGGAGAGCCTAATCAACTCGCAAATTTGGATAAGATTACATTTTACGAAATAAAATTATATGATTTTATTGTAAATTGGTAGAATATACTTATTTTGTAGTGTTAATGGCTTTTCTACTTCATCTTCTTCATTCTTCCCAAAATCATTGGTCAATACATAAAAGATAATGAAAGCAAACGAACCGATGATGTATTAGCTAGCATTAATGTAGCTTTTCACGGAGGCTACTTTTTTTTTCTTTTTTTTTTTTTTCGAAATTCTTGGCAAATTAAAAAAAAATTTTGTTTCATTTTTTCCATTTAGGGTATAATAGACAATTTGATACCAAATTTAGCCATTTTTACAATAGTTATC
>NW_019245091.1:0-1519 GCF_002742605.1 Olea europaea var. sylvestris | reverse complement strand
TTCCGATCAGTCAGTCAAATTTAAGCCCATTCCGACACCGTCGCGAAAAATGACGAAATTTCCCCCGGCACGATTTTTGTTTCCTATCATTCAGTCAAATTTTAGCCCATTCCGACACCATCGCGAAAAATGACGAAATTACCACCGCCGCGATTTCTGTTTCCGATCATTCAGTCAAATTTAAGCCCATTCCAACACCGTCGCGAAAAATGAGGAAATTGTCACCGGCGCGATTTTTGTTTCCGAACAATCTGTCAAATTTTAGCCGATTCCGACACCGTCGCGAAAAATGACGAAATTTTCCTCGGCGCGAGTTTTGTTTCCGATCAATCTGTCAAATTTTAGTCGATTTCGACACCGTCGCGAAAAATGACGAAATTGCCCCCGGCTCGATTTTTGTTTCCCATTAATCTTTCAACTTTTGGCCGATTCCGACACCATCGTGAAAAATGACGAAATTGCCCCAGGCGCGATTTTTGTTTCCGATCAATCTGTCAAATTTTAGCCCACTCCGACACCGTCGCGACAAATGAGGAAACTGTCCCCGGCGCGATTTTTGTTTCCAATTAATCTGTCAAATTTTAGCCGATTTCGACACCGTCGTGAAAAATGACGAAATTGTCACCGGCGCGATTTTTGTTTCCGATCAATTAGTCAAATTTAAGCCCATTCCGACACCGTCGCGACAAATGAGGAAATTGTCACCGGCGCTATTTTTGTTTCCGATCAATCTGTCAAATTTTAGCCAATTTCGACACCGTCGCGAAAATTGACGAAATTTTCCCCGGCGCGATATTTATTTCCGATCAATCTGTCAAATTTTTGTTTCCGATCAATCTTTCTAATTTTTGCCCATTCCGACAATGACGCGAAAAATGATGAAAATTGCCCCCGCGCGTGATTTTTGTTTCCGATGATTCTATCAAATTTTAGCCGATTCCGACACCGTCGCGAAAAATGACGAAATTGCCCCCGTCGCGATTTTTGTTTCCGATCAATGTGTCAAATTTTAGCCGATTCCGACACTGTGGCCAAAAAATGACGAAATTGTCCCCGGCGTAATTTTTGTTTCCCATTAATCTGTCAAATTTTAGTCGATTCTGACACCGTCAGGAAAAATGATGAAATTGCCCCGGCGCTATTTTTGTTTCCGAACAATCAATCAAATTTTAGCCCATTCCGAAACCGTCTTGAAAAATGACGATATTGCCCCCGGCACGATTTTTGTTTCCGATCAATCAGTCAAATTTTAGCCCATTCCGACACCGTCGCGAAAAATGATGAAATTGCCACCAGCGCGATTTCTGTTTCCGATCAATCAGTCAAATTTAAGCCCATTCCGACACCGTAGCGAAAAACGAGGAAATTGTCACCGGCGTGATTTTTGTTTCCAATCAATCTGTCAAATTTTAGCCGATTTCGACACCGTCGGGAATAATGACGAAATTGCCCTCGGCTCGATTTTTGTTTCCCATTAATCTGTCAAATTTTAGCCGATTCCGACACCGTCGTGAAAAAT
>NW_019245090.1:0-1519 GCF_002742605.1 Olea europaea var. sylvestris | reverse complement strand
CTTCATTGAGGACTTCAAGCAGATTGTCGATGCCATTATATTGAATTCCAGTCACAATACCATCTGGTTTTGATAATGTTATTCTAAGAATGCCATTGTCGATAACCACCTATAAAATCAAATAACCATAGTTTTGATACGCAAAAAAATTAGCCTATCAAGATTCGAAAATTACTATGTTGGCATTCATAAATTACATCGTGATCTCGAACATGCAATCGTAGTCTTGAAGGTTTCATTGGCTTCTTCTACTTCTTCGCACTGCTAGATTGAAATTTATCAATAAAACACCAATATGTTTGTTCTGTAAATAATTTCTTTGCTTCAATGCATTGCTGATTGATCAAATCATAGAATATATAAATGTGTTCAGATATATCTTGACTTGAACTGCAAGGGAAGCATGCTTGTTGGAATTTACATCTGTAATCTCTTTGCTTACTGGGCATTAATTATTTGGTATGAAACATGTAGTTTAGCTTGCAAGAAACCCAAGCACGAAATCATGGCTCCTGGGTGGGACAACTGCCACATAATTCTTTGGAGAGTTTCAATGTATATAACTGGCGTAAATACATAATTTCAAGAGCATCTCAAAAGACTCTAAATACAAGATGCTTTCTATTTTAACTTTTTAAAATACGGAGCGAGTTTAGCTTTTCAAATTTGAAGAATCAAATTTGCTCTCTATTATTAATTATCGCATTTAATATGCCATAAATTCAATAGTTTATGTTTAAATAATTCAAATTATATTTGAATTAAATGACCAATAACATATAAAAAGTATATATGTTATTTAAAGGATGGAGAGAAACAAATAATTATTTCTTGAAAAAAGAAAAAGAAAAAGTCAAAATAGAGAACATTTTTGATGTGCATGAAAAATTATACATTTAAATTCAAAGATACTCTCTATTATATGTGCTTGTTTGGTAGGGATTTTGTTAATTGATTTTTTTACCGTTAGAGATAAAGTGGATCTTACGTGTAAGAGAAAAATTCAAAAATGAAAACTAGAATAGTGAAATAACGGTCAAAAAATTGATATTAATGGGATTGAAATCTTTACCAAACATGCTTTATAAGATCTCTTTATAAATATTTGGAGTTGAATCTCCATCTAGGGAAGCAATTAGTAAAATTATAAGTAGAAAATAGTATTTGTACTAAACAGTTTATCTTCTTTTTCTATCTCAATATTATCCGCTATATTGAAACTTTAATTTCCATCTCAAAATGTCAAGATTTTGAAGTGGAGTGGCTCAAGCCTTTATGTGTTGTTTATTCATTCGTCTTTATTCAATGTACATTCCCCCACAAGAATCTCGAAGTCTGATTTCAATTTGTGATTTGGAGTTTTATCGTAAATGGGCATCATTGTTAAGGGTAGTAACATAAACCCTTTTATGTTGTTTATTTATTAACCTTTAATTAATGAAGAGTGTTGATAAGTGTACTTTAAACACTTATTCGGGCCTAAAATAGCGATATTTAATAGTTCTTTTGAAAAAAAAAA
>NW_019245089.1:0-1519 GCF_002742605.1 Olea europaea var. sylvestris | reverse complement strand
ATGTTCTAGTTCACATAAGACTTCAAAACTTAAGTATAAAATGTGTTAAAACAAATGCAGGATAGATGAGGAGATTGGAAAAAGAACATATTAGATAGTAAGTGCTTTAAAGTGATTTTTGGTAGAGAATCAATATTATAAATGATAAAGTGCTTCAACTATACGGTTTGAATCTCTTAGCTCGAAAGTGGTTAAGTTAATTCCTATCAGTGTTTTGTAGGTGTCAACATATTATATATTGGATCCTATTTTGTGTGGACAGTGGATTCAAGAGTTAGAAACCCATTTTACATGAGATCAAAAATTGTTTTTAGTCGTCTCCACGGGCATGGCGCAGTGGTAAAGCAAGAGGGTTCTCTATGGAGCATCAGAGGTCCGAATCCCCACGACAGTCAGAAGGTAACATTTATGTTGGAAGGCAGATGTCCTGTGGAGGCAAAGTTATGGTGCACTTTGTAAAGGGAGGTCCACAAAGAAAAGAACTGCATCCCGAATGTCCGACCTAAGTGTATAAGCTGCGATCGTATTTGAATTCACTCGAGTGGTGAACTAAGGGGAAGGCCATTAGTCCTCAGGATTAGTCGAGTAAAGCTTGGACACCTGAGTACTATTGTGAGTGGGAAAACTAACCTCATATTTGATATTAAGAAAGTATTAAAGACTCCACTAAACTTGATCTCAGTGTTGTTCTTCTAAAAGTAGTCTCTAACTTGAACTTACACGTTGTAGTTTTGTTCATACTCACAATGCTGATGTTTGTTATGGTTCTAGATATTTGTTTAATTATTTGAGGTTTTGAATTGAGAAAATCATTCAAAATCGTAAGAGTTAAACTTCTGTAAAGTAAATCCATCCAAATTTATTTACTAGCTATAATTAAGAGGGATAGAGATGGAAACTCATATTTTTATTACACTTATAAATGGATTTACGCATTTTTGGTGTGTTTCAAATTTTCATAAGTTGATATTGAATTGATTTAAAATTTTTTGAAGTAGAGTAGAAAATCATATTATTGTAGTGAAGACCTTGAGAAATATTTGAGAGCGTGAATCTCTATCATAAGAAGTCAATGATGTGGGAAACGAAAGAGAATTTTTACTAAACTGACTATTCCTTGTTCACCAAAACTATATGGTGTATTGGGTAAAAGGAATGAAATATTACTGAATGTGATGAGACTTGAGATAGTGCAGTCCAATTTAAGCATTTGTTTTTAGGAATAATGCGAATTAATTGCAACATGTTACTTTTCTATTTTAGTACCTTCAGAATTGTATAGGTTATCTAAACTCATGATCTACTATGTAAGTTCTTGATAATGAGTTTTGGAACATGAGTCTATTAAGAACGAGATATATCTATCTAAGAAATACATTGCAATCCAAAAAGGTACTTAAATGAGAATTTGGATGGATATTTAGTCACAGGATGTGATTTTTGATACTGTTTTTATGTAAGGAGAAATGTTTTGGAAAATATTAGTGGAATTAATATTATGTGTATTGGTGAATCAGTT
>NW_019245088.1:0-1519 GCF_002742605.1 Olea europaea var. sylvestris | reverse complement strand
TACGCTCAATTCTTCGAACGTCGACAATCCAAGCGTTCCAAAAATGCAAGTGCTCATTCTTTCGAAAAATGGCTAAAATCCCGCATACGTCATGATGAAGCAGTGAGTTCAATCCAAAACGGTCGCTACACTTTCGAAAAGTACTTATGGGCCCAAAACGGAAGCCGTATGCAAAAGTTACGCTCAATTCTTCGAACGCCGACAATCCAAGCGTTCCAAACATGCAAGTGCTCATTCTTTCGAAAAATGGGCAAAATTCCTCATAGGTCACGATGAAGCGGTGAGTTCAATCCAAAACGGTCGCTACATTTTCGAAAAGTACTTGTGGGCCCAAAACGGACGCCGTATGCAAAAGTTACGCCCAATTCTTCGAACGCCGACAATCTAAGCGTTCCAAATATGCAAGTGCCCATTCTTTCAAAAAATGGTTGAAATCCCGCATACGTCACGACGAAGTGGTGAGTTCAATCCAAAACGGTCGCTACAGTTCCGAAAAGTACTTATGGGCCCAAAACAGACGCCGTATGCAAAAGTTACGCTCAATTCTTCGATCGCCGACAATCCAAGCGTTCCAAATATGCAAGTGCACATTATTTCGAAAAATGGGCAAAATCCCTCATACGTCACGATGAAGAGGTGAGTTCTATCCAAAACGGTCGCTACATTTCCAAAAAGTACTTATGGGCCCAAAACGGACGCCGTATGCAAAAGTTACGCTCAATTCTTCGAACGCCGACAATCCAAGCGTTCCAAATATGCAAGTGTTCATTCTTTTGAAAAATGTCTGAAATCCCGCACACGTCACGATGAAGTAGTGAGTTCAATCCAAAATGTTCGCTACATATTCGAAAAGTGCTTATGGGCCCAAAACGGACGCCGTATGCAAAAGTTACGCTCAATTCTTCGAACGCCGACAATCCAAGCGTTCCAAATATGCAAGTGCTCATTCTTTCGAAAAATGGCTGAAAACCATCATACATCACGATGAAGCGGTGAGTTCAAACCAAAACGATCGCTACATTTTCGAAAAGTACTTATGGGCCCAAAACGGACGCCTTATGCAAAAGTTACGTTCAATTTTTCGAACGCCGACAATCCAAGCGTTCCAAATAAGCAAGTGCTCACTCTTTCGAAAAATGGACGAAATCCCTCATAGGTCACGATGAAGCGGTGAGTTCAATCCAAAACGGTCACTACATTTCCGAAAAGTACTCATGGGCCCAAAACAGACGCCTTATGCAAAAGTTACGCTCAATTCTTCGAACGCCGACAATCCAAGCGTTCCAAATATGCAAGTGCTCATTCTTTCGAAAAATGGGCAAAATCCCTCATAGGTCACGATGAAGCGGTGAGTTCAATCCAAAACGGTCACTACATTTCCGAAAAGTACTCATTGACCCAAAACGGACGCCTTATGCAAAAGTTACGCTCAATTTTTTGAACGCCGACAATCCAAGCGTTCCAAATATGCAAGTGCTCATTCTTTCGAAAAATGGCTGAAATCCCACATACGTCACGA
>NW_019245087.1:0-1519 GCF_002742605.1 Olea europaea var. sylvestris | reverse complement strand
TTTTTTTTTTTTTTACAAAAATAAAATCTTTATTTTTGAAATTAATAGTTGAAAACTTCAGGTATCTTGGCCAGAAAGACCTCACTAGTCCCCTTCCTGATTTCAGATCTATGGATGCCCTCGAGATAATGTACGTAAATATGGTAGCCTAATCGTCCGATCTGAATTCATATCGCAGTATTAGTTCTAAGTTCAATCTTACCATAGAATCATCTACTTGTTAATTATTTATACCCAAATAAAACTTCAGAGATTTGCATGGAAATGGTCTTATTGGAGCTATTCCTTCATTCCTGAGCGAATTTCCCAAGCTAAAAGTACTGTAAGTCAACCCAAAAATTTCTACATTAATTGCACTAGTGCATGAAAATTTTGTTACATATAAATGACTCATTTTTATCACATTTTCTCATTCATTACAAAGGAATTTAGCAAATAATCGTTTCAGTGGATTGATACCAGATTCACTAGCATGCAATAACAATTTGGAGTTAAGGTAAGCCGAAACAAATAAACCCTTTTGTGCTCCGCCTCTAGGAGTTCGTATTAAGTTTTATTTTCTTTCCGTATAAATAAAGAGGCGACCCTAATCGTGATTTGAGCAAAATAAGCATATGGCACGTAAATTTTCTTTGATCAATTAGTGACTTTTTTTTAACATCTTTTGATGGCAGTTTAGCTGGTAATACTGATTTACACACATCCAATTCATGTACGACATCAAAAACTGAGTCTCTTCCACCTCCTACAAGAACAAACCCTAATACCCCATCTGATGGCACCTTTGAATCTCCTCGAACAAACCCTGTTGCTCCATCTGGTGGTACCTTTGAATCTCCACGAACAATCCCAGGTACTCCATCAGGTGGTACCTTTGAATCTCCACGAACAATCCCTGGTACTCCATCAGGTGTTACCGTTGAATCTCCGCAAAAAAATACTGATACACGAACAAACATCAGAAAGACGAAGAAAAACAAGTTGTCTCTAATACTAGGGAGCACCGGCTCTGGAGTCGTTGTATCCTGTATTATTGGGGCCATTTTAGCTATATTTCGTCGCAGAGAAGACGCAGCCGAGGTGGCATAGTTATGTCAAGTATTTGATGCATGGCTCAAGATTCCAATGTTATTTCTAGCTGTTTTCCAATGGCAATTTATAGAATATTTCATTTCTTGCTTCTATATATTACAAATTTCCTGTACAAAGGGCAACTTTGGCACGTCGGATGACCAAAGGTTTCATTCCTGGAAGTCCAAGTTCCAACCATGGAATGGAATTGAGATTTTAGAAAACTTCAAATGCTGATGAAAAAATTTGCTAAATGGTTCTATTTCAAAATTAATAAACATAGCAGATGATCGTGAAAGTTTAGAATCCTAGAGAAAATTGACGAGCACGATGGAATTAAAAAAAAAAATCCAACGGTATAAAATGTGCGGTGAATTTCATTTACCTGCTCATGACATAATATATCTAGTTGCTGAACCAGTTGGCCCTAAAGATTATACGTGCAATA
>NW_019245086.1:79998-81547 GCF_002742605.1 Olea europaea var. sylvestris | reverse complement strand
AATGTCTACACCATAGTGTATATGTAGAAAGGTTTTTACCGATAGAACTTTGTCATTTGTACACTGATTTTTGACACATTGTGTGACATTTGCAATGTTGTCAAGTGTCAATTGGATGGGACAACTGTTTGAAATTTAAACTGTCTAACAGGGTAATGTCACATGGCAAATTGTAAACTAAAGTGTACACCATTGTGCGCTTGTAGCAAAGTCCTTACCGATTGAACTTTGCTATTTATACACTGATTTTCAACACGTTGTTTGACACTTGCATTGTTGACTAGTGTCAATTAGATTAGAAAACTATTTTAAATCTAAGCTGTCCAATAGGGTTATGTCACGTGGCAAAGTGTTAACCAAAGTGTACACCATAGTATTCATGTGGTAAGGCCCCTACTGATTGAACTACGCTAGTTGTGCACTAATTTTTGACACGTTATTTTACACTTGCATTATTTTTGAGTGTTCATTGGATGGAAAAACTGTTTGAAATTTAAATTGTCCAATAGGGTAATGTCACGTGGCAAAGTGTAAACTAAAGTTTACACCGTAGTTTACATGTAGAAAGGTTCTTATCGATTGAATTTTGCCATTTGTACACTGATTTTTTACACGTTGTTTGACACTTGCATTGTTGCCAAGTATCAATTGGATGGGAAAACTATTTGAAATTTAAACTGTCCAATAGGGTAATGTCACGAGGCAAAGTGTGAACTAAAGTATACACCATAGTGTACATGTAGCAAGGTCCTAACCGATAGAACTTTGCAATTTGTACACTGATTTTTAACGCGTTATTTGACACATGCATTGTTGTCAACTTTCCATTTGATGGGAAAATTATTTTAAATTTAGGCTGCCCAACAGGGTAATGTCACTTGGCAAAGTGTAAACTAAAGTGAACATCATAGTGTACATGTAACAAGGTTCGTACCGATTGAACTTTGCTATTTGTATGCTAATTTTTGACACGTTGATTTACACTTGCATTGTTGTCAAGTGTCAATTGGATAGGAAAAATTTTTGAAATTTAAGCTGGCCAACAGGGTAATGTCACGTGATAAAGTGTAAACTAAAGTGTACATCATAGTGTTCATCTAACAAGGTCCCTATCGATTGAACTTTGCCAGTTGTACACTGATTTTTGACACGTTGTTTGACACTTGCATTGTTGTCAAGTGTTAATTGGATGGAAAAACTGCTTGAAATTTAAACTGTCGAATAGGGTAATGTCACGTGGCAAAGTGTAAACTAAAATCAACACCGTAGTGTACATGTAGAAAGGTTTTTATCGATTGAACTTCGCCATTTTTACACTATTTTTGACACGTTGTTTGACACTTGCATTATTATCAAGTGTCAACTAGATAAGAAAACTGTTTTAAATTCAAATTGTCCAACAGCGTAATGTTACGTGGCAAAGTGTAAACTAAAGTATACTCCGTAGTGCATATGTAGCAAGGTTCTTACCAATTGAACTTTACGATTTCTACATTGATTTTTGACATGTTTTTTGACACTTGCATTACTGTCAAGTGTCAGTTGGATG
>NW_019245086.1:69544-73171 GCF_002742605.1 Olea europaea var. sylvestris | reverse complement strand
CTCATTTGAGACCCATTTATGACATATAAAACATTCGATTTGGAAAATGATATCTAAAGAAAAGTTGTAGCACTTTGAGTTAACTTTTCAATGCACTTTGAATTACCTCAATCATTTATCAGGAGAAGAAGTTATGATAGAAATACTAAAGGCTGTACAGTATCAACCGAAGTACGCGAAATATGAAAAGTCAAATTTCTACACGATTTTCTAGCACCTTCTTAAACCTATAACTCTCACATAAATGGCACCCGTATTAATGAGTATTAGGCCCTTCACTTGCCCTTAAGTTGTGAGATTTTCACCTATAAATAGGCCCCAATGCATACACATTTTTCACACCAAGACAAAAGTTTTTAAGCATAAAAGAGAGAGTTTTCAAGTCTAGAAAAAAGAGAAAGGAGAGGGAGGAAAATTATTTTTTCCTAGAAGTTTTGGTGCTATCAAGAAGTGTTTTCGAAGCATCGATTCTCAATGGAGTGTTTTTTTTTTACATCAAGGGAGTGCATTTTTCAACAAGGTTCAAAGCATCAATCAAGGTAGGTAGAGGTGCAAAGTGTTAATTCGTGTTAAGTTATAAGTTTCTAGCAAATGAAGATTTATGTTAATGTTTGTATGTCTAATGGTACCTCCGGTATGACATACACCTCCATGTCTAATGTTACCTCCGGGTACGGCATGTACTTCCGGTCGAGGCGTCGTGTTAAGTCATGACTCTATGTGTTTGGGATTCTACCGGAAATCCTACTATGAAAAGGTTTCTAAGTTATAGCTTTGCAATGTATAGCTTGATCACGAATACACCAATGATATCTATTGATTTTTTTTTCACTCATGGGTTTAACCCCTTCTCTACAGATTGATATGATTCTACCTTGGGCCTGGATGATGGAAAAGATGGAGAGTGGTGCAACGAGCCCATGGAAAACCCGGTGAACAAGTTATTTAAATTTATTTTTGTGAACATTTTCAATGTTATTTCTTTAAAGTATTTGAATAACGCTGAACGCGAGAACAAGTTGTGTTTTCTTCAAATAAATTACGCCCTGTTATTATTTATTTAGTGTTTTATTTAAACTATTCGAAAGGTTATTATTAAAATTATCATTGTAAAAATTAAGCTTCTGCTAAAACATATTTTCCTATGACTAAACCACTGGTTAGTTAAGTAAAGTAAGTAGTTTTCCAGTCCACAAGGGGTTGGGGCGTTACAGCATGGTATCAATGCATGGTTTAGCCGGTTCTGTAGACCAAGTATGTTTTTTTTTTAATAATGGTTTAGCCGGTTCGTAGACCAAGTATGTTTTTTTTTAAAAAAAATAAAAAAGTCTAAGATACTCCATGGCATCTTGCATCCATCCATCAATCTCATCCTACGGCCCAGGTATGTTCAAAGTTAATGTTTTCATGAAAAGACTATGTTATGATGCTTTACAATGCTATGGTACAACTTATGCTTATTTTCAAAGATATACTATGCCAGCTAGAAATGATTTGAAAGATGTGTTTTTTTTTCAAAAGATACGCGTTGGGCTAGAATTTATAGGTAGAATGTTATGTAGCAGTAGCCATTTTTTCAAGAGTAAAAAAAAAGTATCTAACACTATTCGCCCAATCAGAAGATAAATTTAGAGGAAAAAATTTTAATTAAGGTGTGGGGGATGTAGAACCCCAAATAATATTAAACACCTTAGTGGCACTAAGACATGAATATTGGATGGTTAAAGTATACTTCAGATTTTTAGTCTCATTTGAGACCCATTTATGACATAGAAAACATTCGATTTGGAAAATGATATCTAAAGAAAAGTTGTAGCTCTTTGAGTTAGCTTTCCAACGCACTTTGAATTACCTCAATTGAATATTAGGAGAAGAAGTTATGTTAGAAATACTAAAGGCTTTATAGTATCAACCGAAGTACGTGGAATATGAAAAGTCAAATTCCTACACGATTTTCTAGCACCTTATTAAACCTATAACTCCCACATAAATGGTACATGTATTAATGAGTATTAGACCCTTCACTTGCCCTTAAGTTGTGAGATTTTCACCTATAAATAGGCCCCAATGCATACACATTTTTCACACCATGACAAAAGTTTCTAAGCATAAAAGAGAGAGTTTTCAAGTCTAGAAAAAAGAGAAAGGAGAGGGAGGAAAATTAGTTTTTCTTAGAAGTTTTGGTGCTATCAAGAAATGTTTTCCAAGCATCAATTCTTAACGGAGTGTTTTTTTTTAACATCAAAGGAGTGCATTTTTCAACAAGGTTCAAAGTATCAATCAAGGTAGGTAGAGGTGCAAAATGTTAATTCGTGTTAAGTTATAAGTTTCTAGCAAATGAAGATTTATGTTAATGTTAGTATGTCTAACGGTACCTCTGGTACGACATATACCTTCATGTCTAATGGTACCTCTGGGTACGGTATGTACTTCCGATCGAGGCATCGCGTTAAGTCATGATTCTACGTGTTTGGGATTCTACCTGAAATCCTACTATGAAAAGGTTTCTAAAGTTATAGCTTTGAAATGTATAGCTTGATCACGAATGCACCAATGATATCTATTGAGTTTTTTTAACGCACGGGTTTAACCCCTTCTCTATAGATTGATATGATTCTACCTAGGCCTAGATGATGGAAAAGATGGAGAGTGGTACAACGAGCCCATGGAAAATCTGGTAAACAAATTATTTAGATTTATTTTTGTGAAAGTTTTCAATATTATTTCTTTAAAGTATTTGAATAACAAGTTGTGTTTTCTTCAAATAAATTACGCTTCATTATTTTTTTATTCAGTGTTTTATTTAAAGTATTCGAAAGGTAATTGTTAAAATTATCATTGTAAAAATTAAGCTTTTGCTAAAACATATTCTCCTATGACTAAACCACTGGTTAGTTAAGTAAAGTAAGTAGGGGCATTACATGTATTGTTGTCCAGTGTCAACTGGATGGGAAAACTATTTGATATTTATACTTTCCAATTGGGTAATGTCACATCGCTAAGTGTAAACTAGAGTGTGTACACCATAGTGTACATGTAGCATGGTTCTTATCGATTGAAATTTGCTATTTGTACACCGATTTTCGACACGTTGTTTGACACTTGTATTGGTGTCAAGTGTCAATTGGATGGGAAAACTGTTTTAAATTTAAACTATCCAATAGGGTAATATCCCGTGGCAAAGTTTTAACTAAAGTGTACACCATAGTGTGCATGTAACGAGGTCCTTATCGATTGAATTTTGCTATTTGTACACTGATTTTTAATACGTTGTCGGACATTTGCATTGTAGTCAAGTGTCAATTGGATGGGAAAACTGTTTGAAATCTAAACTGTCAAACATGGTAATGTGACGTGGCCAAGTGTGAACTAAAGTGTACACCATCGTGTACATGTAGCAAGGTCTTTACTGTTTGAACTTTGCTATTTGTACACTAATTTTTGACACATTGGTTGACACTTGCATTGTTGGAAAGTGTCAATTGGACAGGAAAACATTTAGAAATTTAAACAGCCCAACAGGGTAATGTCACGTGGTAAGGTGTAAACTAAAGTCCACACCATAGTGTACATTTAGCAAGGTTCTTACCGATTGAACTTTGCTATTTGTACACTAATTTTTGACAC
>NW_019245086.1:64447-67297 GCF_002742605.1 Olea europaea var. sylvestris | reverse complement strand
TTGACACATTGTTTGACACTTGCATTGTTGTCAAGTGTCAATTGGATGGAAAACTATTTGAAATTTAAATTGTCCAATAGGGTAATGTCACGTGGCAAGGTGTAAACTAAAGTGTACACCATAGTGTACATGCAGAAAGGTTCTTACCGATCGAACTTCGCTATTTGTACATTGATTTTTGACACGTTGTTTGACACTTACATTGTTATCAAGTGTCCATTGGATGGGAAAATTGTTTTAAATTTAAACTGTCCAATGGGGTAATATCACGTGGCAAAGTGTAAACTAAAGTGTACACCATAGTGTACATGAGGAAAGGTGCTTACCAATTGAAGTTTGCCATTTGTACACTGATTTTTGACGCATTGTTTGACACTTGCATTGTTGTCAAGTGTCAATTGAATGGAAAACTATTTGAAATTTAAATTGTCCAACATGGTAATGTCACGTGGTAAAGTGTAAATTAAGGTGTACACCATAGTGTACATGAAGAAAGGTTCATACGGATCGAACTTCGCTATTTGTACACTGATTTTTGACATATTGTTTGACACTTGCATTGTTATCAAGTGTCCATTGGATGGGAAAACTGTTTTAAATTTAAACTATCCAATGGGGTAATATCACGTGGCAAAGTGTAAACTAAAGTGTACACCATAGTGTACAAGTAGCATGGTTCTTACCGATTTAATTTTACTATTTGTACACTGATTTTTGACATGGCGTTTTACACTTGCATTGTTGTCTAGTGACAATTGAATGGGAAAATTGTTTGACATTTGAACTAACTTTACGGCTAAGGTACAATGGTTGAGTGACGTTTCCGTCCATGTGGGTCGGGGCGATACAGCGTGGTATCAGAGCATGAGTTTAGCCGATTCTGTAGACTTAAGTGTATTTTATTTATGAGATGAAAAAAAATGAAACATTTAAGGCATTCCATGGCATCTTGCGTCTATCAGTTGACCTCATCTGACGAACCTTAGGTATGGAATAAAATATTATGTTCCACATTATTTTTTCGAGCATGATTTTGATTTTTTTAACCATTTAAGCTTGAATCTATGAAAATTGCTTATGATGTATTGAATGAAATATGCTATGTACATTATATTTTGTTTAAATATACGTGAAGAAATGATGATTGGCCATTATATTAGAACCTCAAGAGCATAATGTATAAGTTGATATCACTAATGAAGATAACACATAATTGGACACTTATGTGACACACATGGCTAGAACTTATCAGACCGCTAGAAAGGCCACAGTTTGTATAGCAGTGTTGAACTGTAGGGCCATCATCCAGTCCTATGAGAACTATGTGACTGACCTATCTTGTCCACTTGTTGAACACGTACATGATATTTATGAGAAATGTATGGCAGCTGTAGATGCGGGACTGGAGATCACGCATATCGAGATTGTGAATAACCTTATACATTCACTTCCATCTCAGTGGGGAAACATGGGAGTCATTGTTAGGGATGAGATGCTAGAGGGTAGCCATCCAGAGCACCCAAATACGATTGAATTTGGTATATATTGTCAGACCTTTCTAGATAGATGGAGCGAGAGTTTAGAACCCCAACCGGAGATAGCAATTGAGCCCAATAATGAGGTTGAGCTTGAGCTCGAGCCTGAACCTCAGTTTGAATCAGACCCAGAGGAAGATCTCGAATGGGAGCATGAGGATGACTTTAGGTTGGACTTAGAGAATGATCTTGAGCATGAATCTGAGCCACAGGTTGAGATGAACCTAGAGTCAGGGCCTGAGACAAAAGACTTGTAGAACCCCAAATAAATCTAGACACCTTAGTGGCACCAAGACATGAATATTGGATGACTAAAGTATACTTCAGATTTTTAGTCTCATTTGAGACCCATTTTCGAAATAGGAAACATTCGATTTGGAAAATTATATCTAAACAAAAGTTCTAGCTCTTTGAGTTTGCTTTTCAACGCACTTTGAATTACCTCAATCGGATATCGGGAAAAGAAATTATGATAGAAACACTGAAGGCTGTGCAGTGTCAACCGGACTACAACCGGTCGACCGAAACTATCTGAAATGAAAATTCTCGTTTTTCTCTAGAATTTAAATATTTATTTTCATCAATTATTTTCTCAAAGGGCCACCCACATTTTTGGCAATAAAAACCCCACTAAATTGAAGCATTTAACCTCAAACTTAAATGACACCCATGTTTTCTCTCTTAAATGAAATTTGACCCTTCATTTGCTTTAAGTTATGGGATATTTACCTAAAAATGGAGACCTCATTTCACTCATTTTTTTACACACCAAAAGCAAGAGCTTTTACATACTAAAGAAAGAGTTTCCAAGAGAGAAAAAGAGAGGGAGGAAAACTATTTTTCCTAAAAGTTTAAGAAGTGTTTTCAAGCATCAATTCTCAACGGTTTTCAAACATCCAAGGAGTCCATTTCTTTCAACGTCCAGTGCATTTCTTTCAACATCCAAGTTTCATCGAAGTTTTCAATCCAAGTTTTCAAAATTTCAAAAGCATCAATCAAGGTAGGTAGAGGTTCAATGTGTTTAATCGTGTTAAGTTATAAGTTTCAATTCAAGTTAATATCTGTATGTCAAATGGTACTCCAACACGGCATATCCCTCTATGTTAATGGCTATATGTCAAATGGTACTCCGGTACGGCATACCTCTCTATGTTGAAGAAATGTTCGTATTTTAAATGGTGCCATCGGATACGGCATACCCCTTCATGTCAAATGGTGCCTCCGGGTACGGCATGTATGAAAAGTTATAAAGTTAATGTTTTAAAATGTATAACTTGATCACGAATGCACCTATGACACCTATTGAGTTTTTCAA
>NW_019245086.1:59452-63588 GCF_002742605.1 Olea europaea var. sylvestris | reverse complement strand
AAGTGATGGACAAATATTTTCCTCAATCTCTAAGGGATTTCAAGAAGAACAAATTCCTTCAACTCAAGTAGGGTAATATGTCCCTAATGGATTACGAGCGGAAGTTCGATCAACTCTCAAGGTATGCCCCACAGCTGGTTGACACAAAAATTAAGAAAACTCGAAGGTTCGAGCAAGGGTTAAACCCAGACCTAAGTGTGATCCTTATGTCACATCGCTTCACGTCGTACCATGAGATGCTGGAACGAGCTCATGCTATCTGGTTTCAAAAGGCTAATGCAGAGCAACATCATCAATTGTACAACCAGCAGGATAAAGGGTAAATTGGAAAGAGAAAGTGGAATGGTCAAGACAAAGGAAAGGGCAAATGGCAAAATAAGAAAATTAATATCAGATCTAGCGCCAGTAAGGCCATGGTAGCTACAGTAGCGCCATGCCCTAAGTGTGGTAAGCCTCATCGTGGTGAATTCTTGTATAGGAAGAATGCCTATTTTCAGTGTGGAAAATTAGGACATATTGCTAGGGATTGTCCCACATTTGCTCAGAGGAAGGATGATAACAATGATCAGAACAAGAAGGGGAAAGCACGAGTTTTTACATTGACTCAAAAAGATGCAGAGGGGAACTCAAATGTAATAACAGGTATTTTACTAGCAGCCAATACACCTGCTTATATACTATTTAATTCAGGAGCTACTCACTCTTTTGTATCAACGTCTTTCATTGCTAAATTTGGTATTACTTGTAATAAGTCAAAGAGTACACTAGAAGTTAGCCTTCCCTCAAGCAGGACATTGAACACAGACAAGTTAGGTAAGTCAGTGAAATTCGATATTGAGGGAAAAACCTTAGAAGCCAATTTGTATATGATAGATATGAAGGACTTTGATGTGATTTTGGGCATGGATTGATTAGGATGTAATTATGCGACCATTCGTTGTAGAGAAAGCAAAGTGTCTTTTCAAAAACCAGGAGAAGAACAATTTTCTTTCCCTGAAATAAAGACCAAACCTCATCTCCAACTGGTTTTGGCCTTACAAGCTGAGAAAATGTTGAGAAAAGAAATGTCTCAAGGGTTTCTAGTTAATATCTTTGGAGAAAAATTGGCAACGATAAAGATTGAGGATGTACCAGTGGTACAAGAATTTGTAGATGTGTTTCCAAAAGATCTACCTGGTATTTCACCATAGAGACAAGTGGAATTCACAATAGATCTGGTTCCCAGAGCGTCGCCAATATCTAAAGCCCCATACAGAATGGCCCCAAAGGAACTTCGGGAGTTGAAAATCCATTACAAAAATTGTTAGACCTTGGTTTTATTCGATGACAGTGTATCACCATAGGGCACACCAGTATTGTTTGAAAAGTAGAAAGATGGAAGTATGAGGATGTGTATCGACTATCGGGAGTTGAACCCGTTTGACCATCAAGAAGAGGTATCCTCTCCATAGAATTGAGGATTTATTTGATCAATTGAAAGGGGCTAAGTCATTTTCTAAGATCTATTTACGATCTGGATATCATGAATTGAAGGTTAAGGAGATGATAAACCTAAGACAGCTTTCAAAACTCATTATGGACATTACGAGTTCACAGTTATGCCATTCGGATTGACAAATGCTCCGATAGTGTTCATGGATCTGATGAATCGAGTATTTCATCAGCATTTGGATCAATTTGTTATAGTCTTCATTGATGACATTTAGATGTACTCTAAGAGTAAAGATCAACATGAGGAACATTTTAGAATATCGTTAGATATACTATGCAAGGAAAAGTTATACACCAAATTCAAAAAGTATGAATTTTGGCTCGAACGAGTTGGATTTCTCGGTCATGTAGTTACTGCCCAAGAAATTGAAGTGGATCCAGTAAAGGTGGAAGCAGTAACTAATTGGAAGACACTGACTAATGCTGGTGAAGTTCGAAGTTTTGTAGGATTGGCTGGGTACTATTGAAGATTTATAGAGGGATTCTCCAAAATAGCTGGACCAATGACATAATTGACAAGGAAAGGAGTAAAGTTTCAATGGACAGATAAGTGTGAGCAAAGCTTTCAGGAGCTAAAACAACAATTGATCACAGAACCTATATTAACCATACCTGAAGGTTCAGAAGGGTTCGTTATATATAGTGATACATCCAAGCAAGGTCTGAGATGTGTACCAATGTAGCATGGAAAAGTAATTGCCTATGCTTCACGGTAATTGAAGCAACATGAGCAGAACTACCCGACGCATGACCTAGAACTTGCGGCAGTGGTTCATGCATTAAAGATATGGCGCCATTACTTATATGGAGGGAAGTGTGATATTTAAACGGATCATAAGAGTCTCAAATATTTCTTCACACAGAAGGAATTGAATATGAGACAGAGACAATGGTTGGAGCCAGTGAAAGATTATGATTGCAGTATTCATTATCATCCGAGTAAGGCTAATGTTGTTGCTGATGCTCTAACCAGAAAGTCGATGAGATAGTTGGCATCATTACCTACTATTTCGATGGAGTTGATCAAAGACTTGGAAAAGTTGCAAATTGAAGTGATTACCACACCAGAACGAGACACTGCTCATTTAGCAACTTTGGTGGTTCGACCTACTCTTAGAGATCAGATCATAGAAGCACAGGAAAAAGACCCATTCTTGCAGAAGATCAAGAACGAGATTGGTACTGATAAGAGAAAGGATTTTGGAATAGCTATGGATCAGGCACTAATGTTTAAGGGAAGAATTTGTGTACCAAATGATGAAGTTTTGAGGAAGGAGATATTGGAGGAGGCTCATTCCACCCGTACGCCGCACATCCTGGTGGTACAAAAATGTATCGAGACCTTCGAAATACATTTTGGTGGAGGAATATGAAAAGAAGTATAGGTTCATTTGTCGCAAAAGGCATAGTATGCTAACAAGTTAAAGTGGAACATCAAAGACCGACAGGGTTATTAAATCCATTAGACATACTTGAATGGAAGTGGGAGAATATCGTAATGGACTTTGTGGTAGGATTTCCAAGGCCAGCAAGAGGATAGAATGCTATATTGGTAATAGTGAATCGTCTAACAAAGTCCGCTCATTTTCTTCCAGTAAAAATGACATTCAGTCTAGATCAGCTGGCGCAGTTGTACATTTAAGAGATTGTAAGATTGCATGGTGTCCCCATGTCCATTGTAATTGATAGAGATCCGAGATTTACGTCAAAGTTTTGGAAGAGCTTACAAGGAGCTGTGGGAATGAAATTGAATTTCAGTACAGCATATCACCCTCAATCTGATGGTCAGTCTAAAAGGACCATTCAAACTTTGGAATATATGCTAAGGGCTTGTGTTCTGGATCTAGGAGGCAGTTGGGAATCATATATGCCTCTGGTAGAATTTGCATATAATAACAGTGTCCAAGCAACTATTGGAATGGCACTGTATGAAGCTCTCTATGGTAAAAAATATAGATAACCTGTTCACTGGGACGAAGTTGGAGAAAATAGAGTTTTGGGACTAGAGATCATTGAAAGAACAGTTGAAGCCATTGATAAGATCCATACCAGGATAAAGGCCACGCAAGATAGACAAAAGAGCTATGCAGATACCAGGAGAAAAGACTTGGAATTTGAAGTTGGAGAGAAAGTCTTTCTAAAGGTGGCACCAATAAAGGGTGTACTTAGGTTCGGCAAGAAAGGCAAACTATGACCTCGTTATATCAGACCTTTTGAAATACTTGATAGGGTTGGAAATGTGGCTTATCGATTGGCGTTGCCACCTGAACTATCGACAATTCACAACGTGTTTCATGTATCGATGATCAGAAAGTATATGCATGATCCTGATCATGTGGTCGACTACCAATCCTTGGAAGTACGAAAAGACTTATCTTATGAGGAATTACCAATCAAGACACTGGATCGAAAGGTACATAAATTACGAAACAAGGAGATTCAACTAGTCAAGGTGCAATGGAATAGTCATGGAGTAGAAGAAGCTACTTGGGAAAGAGAAGAAGAAGTTAAAAACAAATACCTAACACTCTTTGTCCAACCATAAGGTCAATTTTGAGGACAAAATTTTATTTAAGGTGTAAGGGTTGTAGTAGCCGAGAAAAATAAAATGAAATTATGCTAATATTTTGTGATGATCTAGCACC
>NW_019245086.1:52382-55975 GCF_002742605.1 Olea europaea var. sylvestris | reverse complement strand
AGATAGTAATTAAGCCCAATAATGAGGTTGAGCCTGAGCTCGAGCCCGAACCTCAGTTTGAATCAAACCCAGAGGAAGATCCTAAATGGGAGCATGAGGATGACTTTGGGTTGGACTTAGAGAATGATCTTGCGCATGAACCTGAGCCACGGTTGAGATGGACCTAAAGTCAAGGCCTGAGACAAAAGACTTCTCCGAAGATGAGGCTCCATGGAAGAAGATTCGCAAGATTCATAAGGATTAGAAATTTAGATTTCCATTTCCTTGTGATATCTTTTCCTTTATGTTTTTGAAAAATAAAATAAAAAAAAATTGTCGACCTATTGTATGTCCTGATTGCAATGATTACTATTAGTAAAGGAAAATTATGATCAATTTGAAGACTACCTTATTTTTTTTAAGTATTCTGGTATTGGCAAACGAAGTTAATGTGAGATACTATATCTTATCTCTAGGAAAATGTCTCGAGCAAACCAGAACAACTTGATAAGGGTTCTCTTACAAGCGGTTTAAGATCTTGGCAGGCTGAATCAAAATCCCACTGCACCTACACCACCAGCTCCTATTACTCTTCTGACTCATACCTCGATAGTTGAGTTATTTCAAAGGCATAAGCCCCCTACCTTCGATGGAGCATCTGGTCCACTAGTAGTTGACGAATGGCTTCGTAAGCTAGAACGAATTTTTCGGCTCATAGACTGCACTGATGCCCAAAGGGTTCAATGTGTAGAGTTTATGTTTACCGGTGATGCAAGTCATTTGTGGGATTCGATGTCCCGAACTAGGACTCCGGAGTAGCAATTGGCAATAACTTGGGAACAATTCAAGGAGGAAGTGATGGACAAATATTTTCCTCAATCTCTAAGGGATTTCAAGGAGAACGAATTCCTTCAACTCAAGCAAGGTAATATGTCCCTAACAGATTATGAGCGGAAGTTCGATCAACTCTCAAGGTATGCTCCATATCTGGTTGACACAGAAATTAAGAAAACTCGGTGGTTCGAGCAAGGGTTAAACTCATACCTAAGTTTGATCCTTATGTCACATCGCTTCACGTCACACCGTAAGATGCTGGAACGAGCTCAAGCTATCTGGTAACAAAAGGCTAATGCAGAGCAACATCGTCAATTGTACAACCAGCAGGATAAAGGGTAAATTGGAAAGAGAAAGTGGAATGGTCAAGACAAAGGAAAGGGCAAATGGAAAAATAAGAAAGTTAATATCGGATCTAGTGCTAGTAAGGCCATGGTAGCTGCAGTAGCGGCATGCACGAAGTGTGGTAAGCCTCATCGTGGTGAATGCTTGTATGGGTGTGGCAAATCAGGACATATTGCTAGGGATTGTCCCACATTTGCTCAGAGGAAGGATGATAACAATGATCAGAACAAGAAGGGGAAAGCACGAGTTTTTACATTGACTCAAAAAGATGCAGAGGGGAACTCAAACGTAATAACAGGTATTTTACTGGTAGCCAATACACCTACTTATATACTATTTTATTCAGGAGCTACTCACTCTTTTGTATCAACGTCTTTTATTGCTAAATCTAGTATTACTTATAATAAGTCAAAGAGTACACTAGAAGTTAGCCTCCCCTCAGGCAGGGCATTGAACACAGACAAGTTAGCTAAGTCAGTGAAATTCGATATTGAGGAAAAAACCTTAGAAGCCAATTTGTATATGATAGATATGAAGGACTTTGATGTGATTTTGGGCATGGATTGGTTAGTATGTAATTATGTGACCATTCGTTGTAGAGAAAGGGAAGTATCTTTTCAAAAACCAGGAGAAGAACAATTTTCTTTCCCCAGAATAAAGACCAAACCCCATCTCCAACTGGTTTCAGCATACGAGCCAAGAAAATGTTGAGAAAAGAACATCTCAAGGGTTTCTAGTTAATATCTTTGGAGAAAAACTGGCAACGACAAAGATTGAGGATGTACCAGTGGTACAAGAATTTATAGATGTGTTTCCAAAAGATCTACCTGGTATTCCACTAGATAGACAAGTGAAATTCATAATAGATCTGGTTTTCGAAGCGGTGCCAGTATCTAAAGCCCCATACAGAATGGCCCCAAAGGAACTTCGGGAGTTGCTACAAGAATTGTTAGACCTTGGTTTTATTCGACCAAGTGTATCACCATGGGGAGTACCAATATTGTTTGTAAAGAAGAAAGATGGAAGTATGAGGATGTGTATCAACTATCGGGAGTTGAATAGTTTGACCATCAAGAATAGGTATCCTCTCCCTAGAATTGAGGATTTGTTTGATCAATTGAAAGGGGCTAAGGCAATTTCTAAGATTGATTTACGATCTAGATATTATCAATTGAAGGTTAAGGTAGATGATATACCTAAGACAGCTTTCAGAACTCGTTATGGACATTACGAGTTCACAATTATGCCATTCGAATTGACAAATGCTCCGATAGTTCATGGATCTGATGAATTGAGTATTTCATTAGTATCTGGATCAATTTGTTATAGTCTTCATTGATGACATTTTGACATACTCCAAGAGTAAAGATCAACATGAGGAACACCTTAGAATAGCGTTAGAGATACTACGCAAGGAAAAGTTATACACCAAATTCAAAAAGTGCAAATTTTTGCTTGAACGAGTTGGATTTCTTGGTCATGTAGTTACTACCCAAGGAATTGAAGTGGACCCAGTAAAGGTGAAAGTAGTAACTAATTGGAAGACACCGACTAATGCTGGTGAAGTTTGAAGTTTTCTAGGATTGACTGGGTACTATCAAAGATTTATAGAGGAATTCTCGAAAATAGCTGGACCAATGACACAATTGACGAGGAAAGGAGTAAAGTTTTAATGGACAGATAAGTGTGAGCAAAACTTTCAGGAGCTAAAATAACGATTGATCACAACACCTATATTAACCATACCTGAAGGTTCAGAAGGGTTTGTTATATATAATGATGCATCCAAGCAAGGTTTGGGATGTGCACTGATGCAGCATGGAAAAATAATTGCCTATGCTTCAAGGTAATTGAAACAACATGAGCAAAACTACCCGACGTATGATCTAGAACTTGAGGCAATGGTTCATGCATTAAAGATATGGTGCCATTACTTATATGGAGGGAAGTGCAGTATTTATACGGATCATAAGAGTCTCAAATATTTCTTCACACAGAAGGAATTGAATATGAGATAGAGACAATGGTTGGAGCTAGTGAAAGATTATGATTGCACTATTCATTATCATCCGAGTAAGGCTAATGTTGTTGCTGATGCTCTAAGCAGAAAGTCGATGGGACAGTTGGCATCATTACCTACTGTTTCGATGGAGTTGATCAAAGACTTGGAAAAGTTGCAAATTTAAGTGATTACCACACCAGAACAAGTCACTGCTCATTTAGCAACTTTGGTGGTTCAACCTACTCTTAGAGATCGGATCATAGAAGCACTGGATAAAGACCAACTCTTGTAGAAAATCAAGAACGAGATTGGTACTGATAAGAGAAAGGATTTTAGAATAGCTTTGGCTCAAGGACTAATGTTTAAAGGAAGAATTTGTGTACCAAATGATGAAGTTTTGAGGAAAGAGATATTGGAGGAGGCTCATTCCACC
>NW_019245086.1:40909-51309 GCF_002742605.1 Olea europaea var. sylvestris | reverse complement strand
AATTATGCTAATATTTTGTGATGATCTAGTACCATGAGCCTAACCCATTTTAGAAACGACCTATGGAAGCTCAACCCATGTAAGATTACGAAAGCTCAAGTCATAAGTTAATTAAAAGCCCAGCAATTTAAGAGATTAAGTTTAAGTAAAATTGATTACAAAGATTTAATGAATAACTGGGTTGCCACAATAATCATCTACATGGTATTTCATATAGGCAACCCAAGTTCGAATCACCATGTAGATATTTTTTTATAAAACTTTCATATGAATTATTTTTATGGCTTAGAGACTCTTCAAATTCTTAGTTAAAGACTAAGTTTAATAAATTTAATGATAATACAACTCCCCCACTTAATTTTTCATTAAAAAGAAAGGTTATAGAAGTGGAAGGTCACTTTTTCACTACACACCTCTTCAAATCCGAATTTCATCTCTTTTTCTCTCAAAAGAATATATTTCATATCAAGTTAAGCTTAAGGAATAACAAGGGTGAGAAGAAGGAAGGCTTTCTATATATTTTGTTCTTTTATCCAAGAAAATTCAAGGTAGATAGAAGTGCAAGTGTTCATTCATTTTCAAATCTGATTTTTCGATAAATGTTTAAATGAAATGGTACCTTTGGGTACGGTGCTTCAGCACTATAATAGTTTGAATGATCATTCTCCAGCTTTACGTATTATGATAATGCTATAGTAATTAGATTTCGCCAGAAATCCATCTACGTGCGACGGTATGAATCTATAGTTCAGAATTTCTAATTTGATAACGAATTGCACCAATGATATCTATTGAGTTTCTAATTTGATAACGAATTCCAGTTTTTGCCTCCTCTTTAAAAAAATTTATAACTCTTTCGTTACTTGGTATTTTTATACAAAACCGATTGGATTGGATAGCCTAATAAGTTAGATACTAAATAAAATTGGAATCATATCAATCCACTATCGGTAAAAGGTTATATGTCACATAAAGTAAACTGTGCTGGGTGCTGTCTCTATTTTTCAGCTTCTACCCTTGTTTTTGAAAATTCATAACTCACTTGTTACTTGGAATTTTTGGATGAAACCAATTGGTTTTGATAGTCTCATGGATTAGCTACTGAATAAATTTGAAATCATGTGGTTTTGACATCGGTGGAATTTTATATTCCATTTTAAGTGAACTGCACCGGTTACCTTCCAACCGGGTCACTGCTGAGTTTTGAAAAATATTTTAATACCCCATATAATGTCGACGGAAGCTAATTTTTGACTATGTCATATTATAAGGAGTTTACTAACGTAAATTAAAATTTGATGAAGATTCAAGGCTGATAGCTATGAAAACAAATTTACTTTGACAATTACTATTTAAGACAAAAACTGGAACAACAACATTATTTTTTAAGTTTTGCCAAAATTTCACGTCAATAGTCGTTACATGTATGGAACCCATTCTAAAAATATTTTTTTGAAATTGTTTTATTTTAGAATTGAATTATTGTTTAAATAAAAAAAAGAAAATTATTTAATTAAATTCTAAAATTTAATCTTTATACCTTTTACTAAAAATATATTGAACATAACTTTACGGCTAAGGTACAATGGTTGAGTGACGTTTCCGTCCATGCGGGTCTGGGCGTTACAAGCAAGGTCCTTACCGGATGAACTTTGCTATTTTTACACTTATTTTAGACACGTTGTTTAACACTTGCTTTGTTGTCAAGTGTCAATTGGACAGGAAAACTGTTTGAAATTTAAACTGTCCAACTGGGTAATGTCACGTGGTAAAGTGTAAACTAAAGATAACATCATAGTGTACATGTAGAAAGGTTTTTACCGATTGAACTTTGTCATTTGTACACTGATTTTTGACACTTGCATTGTCGTCAAGTGTCAAATGGATAAAAAAACTATTTGAAATTTAAATGTTCAACAGGTAATCTCACGTGACAAAGTGTAAACTAAAGCGTAAACCATAGTGTACACGTAGCAATGTTCTTACCAATTGAACTTTACGATTTGTACACTGATTTTTTACACGTTGTTTGACACTCGCATTGCTGTCAAGTGTCAATTGGATGGGAAAACTATTTGAAATTTAAACTATCCAGTGGGGTAATGTTACGTGGTAAAGTGTAAGTTAAAGTGTGTACACCATAGTGTACATGTTACAAGGTTCTTATCGATTAAACTTTTCTATTTGTACACTGATTTTTGACACATTGTTTGACACTTGCATTATTGTCAAGTGTCAATTGGATGGGGCAACTATTCAAAATTTAAACTGTCTAATATGGTAATGTCACGTGGCAAAGTACAAACTAAAGTGTACACCATAGTATACATATAGCAAGGTCCTTACCGATTGAACTTTGCTATTTGTACACTGATTTTTGACTCATTGTCTGACACTTGCATTGTTCTCAAGTGTCAATTGGATGAAAAAACTATTTGAAATTTAAACTGTCCAATAGGGTAATATCACATGGCAATGTGTAAACTAAAGTGTACACCATAGCGTACATGTAACAAGGTCCTCATCGATTGAACTTCGCTATTCGTATATTGATTTTCGACACGTTGCTTGACACTTGCATTATTGTCAAGTGCCAATTAGATGGAAAAACTGTTTTAAATTTAAACTGTCCAACAGGGTAATGTCACGTGGTAAAGTGTAAACTAAAGTGTACACTATAGTGTTCATGTGGCAAGGTCCTGACTGATTGAACTTTGCTAGTTTACACTCATTTTTGACACATTGTTTGACATTTGCATTGTTGTCAAGTGTCAATTGGATGGGAAAACTATTTGAAATTTAAACTGTCCAATGGGAAAATGTCACATGGCAAAGTGTAAACTAAAGTGTATACCATAGTGGACATGTAGAAAGGTTCTTACCGATTGAACTTTGCCATTTGTACATTGATTTTTGACACATTCTATGACACTTGCATTATTTTCAAGTGTCAACTAGTTGGGAAAACTGTTTGGATTTTAAGCGGTCCAATAGGGTAATTTCATATACAAATATGTAAACTAAAGTATGCACCATAGTATATATGTAGCAAGGTTCTTACCGATTGAACTTTACGATTTGTACACTGATTTTTGACACGTTGTTTGACACTTGCATTGTTGTCAAGTGTCAATTGGATGAGAAAACTGTTTGAAATTTCAACTGTCCAGTAGGGTAATGTCACGTGGCAAAGTGTAAGCTAAAGTGTATACCATAGTGTACATGTAGCATGGTTCTTACCGATTAAACTTTGCTATTTGTACACTGATTTTTGACACGTTCTTGGACACTTGCATTGTTGTCAAGTGTCAATTGGATGGGAAAACTATTTGAAATTTAAATTGTCCAATAGGGTAATGTCAAGTAGTAAAATGTAAACTAAAGTGTACACCATAGTGTACATGTAGAAAGGCTCTTACCGATTGAACTTTGCCATTTGTACACTGATTTTTGACACGTTCATTGACACTTGCATTATTGTCAAGTGTCAACTGGAGAAGAAAACTATTTGAAATTTAAACTTTTCAGCAGGGTAATGTCACGTGGCAAAGTATAAACTAAAGCGTCCACCATAGTGTACATGTAACATTGTTCTTACCAATTGAACTTTGTGATTTGTACACTGATTTTTGTCACGTTGTTTGACACTTGCATTACTGTCAAGTGTCAATTGGATGGAAAAAATGTTTGAAATTTAAATTGTCCAGCGAGGTAATGTTACATGGTAAAGTGTAAGCTAAAGTGTGTACACCATAATGTACATGTTGCAAGGTTCTTACCGATTGAACTTTTCTATTTGTACACTGATTTTTGACACGTTGTTTTACACTTGCATTGTTGTCAAGTGTCAATAGGATGGGAAAACTATTTGAAATTTAAACTATCCAACAGGGTAATGTCACGTTGCAAAGTGTAAACTAAAGTGTATAACATAGTGTACATGTAGCAAGCTCCTTACCGATGGAACTTCGCTTTTTGTACACTGATTTTTGACTCGTTGTCTAACACTTGCATTATTCTCAAGTGTCAATTGGATGGAAAAACTATTTAAAATTTAAACTGTCCAATAGGGTAATATCACGTGGCAATGTGTAAACTAAAGTGTGCACCATAGAGTACATGTAGCAAGGTCCTTATCGATTGAACTTCACTATTCGTGTACTAATTTTCGACACGTTGTTTGACACTTGCATTATTGTCAAGTGCCAATTAGATGGGAAACTATTTTAAATTTAAACTGTCAAACAGGGTAACGTCACGTGGTAAAGTGTAAACTAAAGTTTACACTATAGTGTTCATGTGGCAAGGTTCTGACCGATTGAACTTTGCTAGTTGTACACTCATTTTTGACACGTTGTTTGACATTTACATTGTTGTCAAGTGTCAATTGGATGGAAAAACTGTTTGAAATTTAAACTGTCCAATGGGAAAATGTCACGTGGCTAAGTGTACACTAAAGTGTATACCATAGTGGACATGTAGAAAGGTTCTTACCGATTGAACTTTGCCATTTGTACATTGATTTTTGACACGTTCTAAGACACTTGCATTATTGTCAAGTGTCAACTGGTTGGGAAAACTATTTGAATTTTAAACGGTCCAATAGGGTAATTTTACATGCAAATATGTAAACTAAAGTGTGCACCATAGTATACATGTAGCAAAGTTCTTACCGATTGGACTTTGTGATTTGTACACTGATTTTTGACACAATGTTTGACACTTGCATTGTTGTCAAGTGTCAATTGGATGAGAAAATTGTTTGAAATTTAAACTATCGAGCAGGGTAATGTCACGTGGTAAAGTGTAAGCTAAAGTGTGCACACCATAGTGTACATGTAGCATGGTTCTTACCAATTGAACTTTGCTATTTGTACACAGAGTTTTGGCACGTTCTTCGACACTTGTATTGTTGTCAAGTGTCAATTGGATTGGAAAGCTATTTGAAATTTAAACTGTCCAATAGGGTAATGTCACATTGTAAAGTATAAACTAAAGTGTACACCATAGTGTACATGTAGTAAGGTCCTTACCGATAGAAATTTACTATTTGTACACTGATTTTTAACACGTTGTCTGACACTTGCATTGTTCTCAAGTGTTAATTGGATTGGAAAACTGTTTGAAATTTAAATTGTCCAACAGGATAAGGTCACAAGGCAAAGTGTAAACTAAAGTGTACACCATAGTGTACATGTTGCAACGTCCTTGCCGATTGAACTTTGCTATTCATACACAGATTTTCGACATGCTGTTTGACACTTGCGTTGTTGTCAAATGTCAATTGAATGGGAAAACTACTTGAAATTTAAACTATCCAACTGGGTAATGTCATGTGGCAAAGTGTAAACTGAAGTGAACAGCATAGTGTACATGTAGAAAGGTTCTTATCGATTGAATTTTGCCGTTTGTATACTAATTTTTATACTAATTTTTAAGATGTTGTTTAACACTTGCATTACTGTCTATTGTTTATTAAATGGGAAAACTATTTGAAATTTAAACTGCCCAACAGGGTGATGTCATGTGGCAAAGTGTAAACTAAAGTGTACATCATAGCGTACATGTAGAAATGTTCCTAATGATTGAACTTTGCCATTTGTACACTGATTTTTGACACTTTCTTTGACACTTTCATTGTTGTCAAGTGTCAACTGGATGGAAAAACAGCTTCAAATTTAAGCTGTCCAACAGGGTAATGTCACATGGCAAAATGTAAACTAAAGCATAACCCAAAGTGTACATGTACTAATGTTCTTACCAATTGAATTTTGCGATTTGTTTACTAATTTTTGACACGTTGTTTAACACTTGCATTGCTGTCAAGTGTCAATTGGATGGAAAAACTATTTGAAATTTAAGCTGTCCAGCGGGGTAATGTTACGTGGTAAATTGTAAGCTAAAGTGTGTACACAATATACATGTTGCAAGGTTCTTACCGATTGAACTTTTCTATTTGTACACTGATTTTTGACACGTTGTTTGACACTTGCATTGTTGTCAAGTGTTAATTGGATGGAAAAACTATTTGAAATTTAAACTGTCCAACAGGGTAATGTCATGTTGCAAAGTGTAAACTAAAGTGTACACCATAGTGTACATGTAGCAAGGTCCTTGCTGATTGAACTTTGCTATTTGTACACTGATTTTTGGCTCGTTGTCTGACTCTTGCATTGTTCTCAAGTGTCAATTGGACAGGAAAACTATTTGAAATTTAAACTGTCTGATAGGGTAATGTCACGTGGCAAAGTGTAAACTAAAGTGTACACCATAGCGTACATGTAGCAAGGTCCTTACCGATTGAACCTTGCTATTCGTACACTAATTTTCGACATGTTGTTTGACACTTGCGTTATTGTCAAGTGTCAATAAGATGGGAAAATTGTTTCAAATTTAAACTGTCCAACATAGTAATGTCACGTGGTAAAGTGTAAACTAAAGTGTACACTATAGTGTTCATGTGGCATGGTCCTGACTGATTGAACTTTGCTAGTTGTACTCTCATTTTTGAAATGTTGTTTGACATTTGCATTGTTGTCAAGTGTTAATTGGATGGAAAAATAGTTTGAAATTTAAACTATCCAATAGGGCAATGTCACATGGTAAAGTGTAAACTAAAGTGTGTACCATAGTGTACATGTAGAAAGGTTCTTATCAATTGAATTTTGCCATTTGTACACCGATTTTTGACACGTTCTTTGACACTTGCATTGTTGTCAAGTATCAACTGGAAAAAAATTGTTTGAAATTTAAATTGTCCAATAGGGTAATATCACGTGGTAAAGTGTAAACTAAAATATACATCATAGTGTACATGTAGCAAGGTTCTTACCAATTAAACTTTACGATTTGTACACTGATTTTTGACACGTTTGACACTTGCATTACTATAAGAGTCAATTGGATGGGAAAACTGTTTGAAATTTAAACTGTCCAGCAGGGTAATGTCACGTGGTAAAGAGTAAACTAAAGTGTGTACACCATAGTGTACATGTTGCAAGGTTCCTACCAACTGAACTTTGATATTTCTACACTGATTTTTCATAGGTTGCGTGATAATTGTATTGTTGTCAAGTGTCAATTGGATGAGAAAACTGTTTGAAATTTAAACTGCCCAACAAGATAATGTCACGTTGCAAAGTGTAAACTAAAGTGTTCACCATAATATACATGTAGCAAGGTCCTTACCGATAGAACTTTACTATTTGTACACTTATTTTTGACACATTGTCAGACACTTGCATTGTTCTCAAGTGGCAATTGGATGGGAAAAATGTTTGAAATTTAAACTGTCCAACAGGGTAAGCTCACGAGGCAAAGTGTAAACTAAAGTGTACACCATAGTGTACATGTTGCAACGTCCTTACCGATTGAACTTTACTATTCATACACAGATTTTCGACACGTTGTTTGACACTTGCATTATTGTCAAGTGTCAATTGGATGGGAAAACTACTCGAAATTTAAACTATCCAATATGGTAATGTCATGTGGCAAAGTGTAAACTGAAGTGTACACCATAGTGTACATGTAGAAAGGTTCTTACTGATTGAACTTTGCCATTTGTATACTGATTTTTAAGACGTTGTTTGACACTTGATTTCTGTCTATTGTTTATTAAATGGGAAAACTATTTGAAATTTAAACTGCCCAACAGGGTAATGTCATGTGGCAAAGTATAAACAAAAGTGTGCACCATAGTATACATGTAAGAAAGGTTCCTAACGATTGGACTTTGCCATTTCTACTCTGATTTTTGACACGTTCTTTAACACTTTCATTATTGTCAAGTGTCAACTGGATGGGAAAACAACTTCAAATTTAAGCTGTCCAACAGGGTAATGTCACGTGGCAAAATGTAAACTAAAGCGTACACCAAAGTGTACATGTAGTAATGTTCTTACCAATTGAACTTTGCGATTTGTACACTAATTTTTGACACGTTGTTTAACACTTGCATTGCTGTCAAGTGTCAATTGGATGGGAAAACTGTTTGAAATTTAAACTGTCCAGCGGGGTAATGTTACATGGTAAATTGTAAGCTAAAGTGAGTACACAATAGCATACATGTTACAAGGTTCTTACTGATTGAACTTTTCTATTTGTACACTGATTTTTGACACGTTGTTTGACACTTGCATTGTTGTCAAGTGTCAATTGGATGGGAAAACTATTTGAAATTTAAACTGTCCAACAGGGTAATGTCATGTTGCAAGTCGTAAGGTTCTTACCGATTGAACTTTGCTATTTGTACATTGATTTTCAACACGTTGTTTGACACTTGCATTGTTGTCAAGTGTCAATTGGATGGGAAAACTATTTGAAATTTAAGCTTTCCAATAGTGTAATGTCATGTGGCAAAGTGTAAACTAAAGTGTACACCATAGTTTACACGTAGCAAGGTCCTTACCGATTGAACTTTTCTATTTGTACAATGATTTTCGACACATTGTTTGGCACTTTCATTGTTGTAAGTGTCAATTGGATGGTAAAACTATTTGAAATTTAAATTGTCCAATAGGGTATTGTCACGTGGTAAAGTGTAAACTAAGGTGTACATGTAGCAGGGTTTATATCGATTGAACTTTACTATTTGTACATTGATTTTTGACACGTTGTTTGACACTTGCATTGTTGTCAAGTGTCAATTAGATGGGAAACTGATTGAAATTTATACTGTCCAACAAGTTAATGTCATGTGACAAAGTGTAAATTAAAGTGTGCACACCATGGTGTGTATATAGCAAGGCTCTTACCAATTAAACTTTGCTATTTGTACACTGATTGTTGACATGTTGTTTGACACTTGGATTATTGTCAAGTATAAATTGGATGGGAAAACTATTTGAAATTTAAGCTGTCCAACAGGGTAATATCACCTGGCAAAGTGCAAATTAAAATGTACACCACAGTGTACATGTCGCAATGTTCTTACCGATTGAACTTTGCTATTTGTGGACTGATTTTTGGCACGTTGTTTGACACTTGCATTGTTGTCAAGTGTCATTTTGATGGGAAAACTATTTGAAATTTGAACTGTCCAACAGTGTAATGACCCATGGCAAAGTGTAAACTAAAGTGTACACCATAGTGTATGTAGAACCCCAAATAATTTTAGACACCTTAGTGGCACTAAGACATGAATATTGGATGACTAAAGTATACTTTAGATTTTTAGTCTCATTTGAGACCCATTTTTGACATAGTAAACATTCGATTTGGAAAATGATATCTAAATAAAAGTTGTAACTCTTTGAATTAGCTTTCCAACGCATTTTGAATTACCTCAATCAGATATCTAGAAAAGAAGTTATGATGAAAATATTGAAAGCTATGCAGTGTCAACCGGACTACAACCGGTCGACCGAAACTGTCTGAAATGAAAATTCTCGTTTTTCTCTAGAATTTAAATATTTATTTTCATCAATTATTTTCTCAAAGGGCCACCCACGTTTTTGGCAATAAAACCCCACTAAATTGAAGCATTTAACCTCAAACTTAAATGGCCCCCATGTTTTCTCTCTTAAATGAAATTTGACCCTTCATTTGCTTTAAGTTATGAGATATTTACCTATAAATAGAGACCTCATTCCACTAATTTTTTCTCACACCAAAAGCAAGAGCTTTTGCATACTAAAGACAGAGTTTCCAAGAGAGAAAAAGAGAGGGAGGAAAACTATTTTTCCTAGAAGTTTAATAAGTGTTTTCAAGCATCAATTCTCAACGGTTTTCAAACATCCAAGGAGTGCATTTCTTTCAACGTCCAAGTTTCATCGAATATTTCAATCCAAGTTTTCAAAGTTTCAAAAGCATCAATCAAGGTATGTAGAGGTACAATGTGTTTAATCGTGTTAAGTTATAAGTTTCGATTTATGTTAATGTTTGTATGTCAAATGGTACTCCGGTACGGCATATCTCTCTATGTTAATGGTTGCATGTCAAATGGTGTGATGCCCCGAACTTAAGCTTCGAGGGTCACGTACTAAACATAATAACTTCTGCCTTTGGTACATGTAAATACTCTTAAATAGAAGTATTACATGTTAGAAACTTGTTTTTCAATTTGATAAAACAATTCTTATAAAATTTGATGGCCGGTAAAAGTGCATGCCAACATGAAATTATACATTACATATACTGCCTCGGCACTATCAAGGTTAGTTGGGGCAGCAAGTTTGACAATTTTTATAAAATTCATCCCAACTCCATTTTACATGAAATTTATGGCATTAGGAAGAAAATTTCAAGTAGTTTTCTAGGTTAAAATATGAAAATTTTCCAAGATCTTATGATATAGACGTTTTACTGAAAACAGTGAAGTATTACACAGGAAATCCAGATTGACCCCTTGATGTTAAAACCTTGATAACTCAGGCCATAGATATCCAAATTGAGTGATT
>NW_019245086.1:33932-40737 GCF_002742605.1 Olea europaea var. sylvestris | reverse complement strand
TCATGTCATGTACATATTTTTACATAATACCATAAGAAAAACAGATGGAAAAACAGTCATCGAACAAAATACACAAAAGAAACTTTCGGTACAAAACATCTTTGTCCTTAATCCATCATCGATTTCGCCAACTAACTTCCATCAATCCAACGATCGTGGATCTGAAAATTTAGCATAACATACTATGAGTATAAGGAATACTGAGTAAGATACCATGCTTGGATTTTTATCATGATAATACTACACAAAAAAAATGCAATCAAACCCATACTTGCACATTCCGGATTGCCGGTACCCTTCGGACTTGTCCTAAGGCATAAATAGATATCTAACTTTGTGGACTTGTCCACCATAATCATATTATGGTTTTTCATGCATATTTTAAGCATAAATATTATCATGAAGATCATACCCCTTAAGCATAGAAAGTATCTTACCGTAAAACTTGAAGATCTTCGATTGAAATATGAATTGAAAGTGTTAGGCTTACTTCCCTTTCCATTCCTTTCTTATTTTCGGTTTTGCTCTCTATTTGAGTGTATAAGTGTTTTGCAAAGTGAAGGAAATCTTTTCTCTATGGCAATGGATATGGATATATATGCATATATAAAGATAAGGATAAATTATTGATATTTTTTCCTCCTTTTTCCATCTCCACCGCCTCACCTCTCTTTCTTTCCATTTTTTTTCTTGTTTCTACACATGTTTAGTCTATTATCTAAGTGTATGGTGATGATGGATAACAAGTGGGTTGATTATAGGGTAATAAGTGGCTACAAAACCTAGATTTACAAAGGAAGTCTCTTATCTTTTCAACTAATATAATCTAACCCTTCTAACTTTTATTACTAGCAAAGCATATCCCAAATTTAAACTTGTATCCAACTTACATATTCAAAAATTGTAGATTGTAAAACAATTTAATCGTTTGGTCAATTGAAGTCCTAACAAAATAATCCACTTGATTCAAATTCAAACTTGACTTAAGTTTCGACTAACTAATAATCACTTCATGCGCATACAACATTTAGCACTTCATGCCTATATTCATTAACTACCTCTAGCAGTAACCACTACAAAGGTGGTGCCCCCTTTTCTTATGGCGAAAATAATATTGAAAGTTAAATCGCTATCCTAAAGAAATTTAAACGAGCTTAAAATTTCGGAGTATTACATCCTTCCCCCCTTAAAAAAATTTCGTCATCGAAATTACCTTGAACTTAGTTGAAAAGTTCTGGATACTTGGTCTTGATTTCTTCTTCTGTTTCCCAAGTCGATTCTTCGACATTATGATTCCTCCATTGAACTCTTACTAACGGAATTTCTTTTGTCCTAATTGCTGGATTCTGCAATCCAATATTGATACTGGTTTTTCCTCATATGTCATGTTTGGTTTGATATCCAATGGTTGATAAGTAACCACATGACTTGGATCTGACACATATTGTCGAAGCATTGACACGTGGAACACATCATGAACCGCTGACAAATCTGGTGGTAGAGCAATTCGATAAGCTGCATTTCCAACTTTCTGCAAAATTTCAAAAGGACCTATGAATCTTGGTCAAAGTTTTCCTTTCTTCCCAAAACACAGAACTCCCTTCATCGGCGCCACTTTTATGAAAACTTTGTCACCAACATTAAATGTCAAATCTTTTCTCCTTTTATCGGCATAACTCTTTTGTCGGTCCTGAGCTGCCTTGATTTTAGCTCTTATTTTATCAACCGCTCGACTAATTTCTTCAATTATTTCAGGTCCTAGAACTCTTCGTTCACCTACTTCATCCCAATAAAGGAGAGCTCTACATCTTCTGCCATAAAGGGCTTCGTAAGGTGCCATCTTTATCGTAGCTTGGTAGCTATTATTATAGGCAAACTCTACCAGTGGCACATAGTTTTCCCAACTGCCCCCTAAATCAAGGACGCATGCACGCAGCATATCCTCTAAAGTCTGTATAGTCCTCTCCGATTGTCCATCAGTTTGTGGATGGAAAGCTGTGCTGAAGTTTAACTTGGTTCCCATAGCCTCTTGCAAACTTTTCCAAAATTTTGAGGTAAATCTTAGATCTCTATCCGATACAATTGAGGCTGGGATACCATGCAAATGGATGACCTCTTTGATGTATAATCGCGCATATTGATCCATACTAAAATTCATTCTTACAGGTAGAAAATGAGCTGACTTTGTTAACCGATCCACTATAACCCACATAGCATCATTTCCCTTAGCTGATTTTGGAAAACCCATGACAAAATCCATAGTTATATGTTCCCATTTCCATTGTCGAATTGTTAATGGTTCCAACATTTCTTTCCTCAATCCCTCATCTTTCGGCACACACAACCTCCCCTTAAAGAGTAAGGCTTTATCACTACCTAATTCAAAATCCTTTCGCTTGCTAGTACCAACTTCGGATTTGATCTTTTACAGGAAAGGATCACCATCCTGTGCTACTCTTATTCGATCTCTAAGTGTTGGTCGAACCGTTAGAGCCGCTATTCTCGTGCTAGTTTGGGTTGGAGGAACAATTACTTCTAGATGTAAGTTGTCGAAATCCTTTAACGACTGGTCCTGCATAGTGATTTGTACCGCTAATTGTCCAACTGCCTTTCTGCTAAGAGCATCAGCTACCACATTAGCTTTACCAGGATGGTAATAGATAGTACAATCATAATCCTTTACTAGCTCTAGCCATCTCCTCTGCCTCATATTTAATTCCTTTTGGGTGAAAAAATACTTCAAACTCTTATGATCAGTATAAATGTCACACTTATTTCCATAGATGTAATGACGCCATATTTTGAGGGCATGAACTACCGCAGCCAATTCTAGATCATGGGTGGGTAATTTTGTTCATATTGTTTCAATTGTCTGGAAGCATAGGCTATCACCTTTCCTTTTTGCATCAGAACACATCCTATGCCCTGTTTTGAAGCATCGCTATATATAACGAATCCTTCTGGTCCGTCAGGTATTGTTAACACCGGAGCTGTGACTAATCTTCATTTCAGCTCTTGGAAGCTTTGTTCACATTGCTCCGTCCATTGAAATTTTATCCCTTTTCGAGTTAATTGGGTCAATGGTCCTGCTATTTTAGAAAATCCCTCGATAAATCTTCTATAATAACCAGCCAATCCCAAGAAACTACGTATTTCTCTAACATTGGTTGGTCTTACCCAATTATTTACAGCTTCCACTTTAATTGGATCTACTTCAATTCCTCGTGCTGTGATTACGTACCCTAGAAAACCTATTTTATCCAACCAGAATTCACATTTCTTGAATTTGGCATAAAGCTTCTCTTTTCTTAGAGTTTCTAAGAACATCATGAGACGTTTCTCGTGTTCCTCCTTATTCTTCGAATAGATTAAGATATCGTCAATGAAAACTATAACAAATTGGTCTAAGTATTCATGAAATACTCTGTTCATTAGATCCATAAATACTGTCGGGGCATTAGTTAACCTAAAAGGCATCACCAAAAATTCATGATGACCATAACGCATCCTAAAAGCCGTCTTAGGGATATCATCTGACTTAATTTTCAATTGGTGATATCCTGATCTTAGATCGATCTTTGAAAATACTGTAGCCCCCTTAAGCTAGTCAAACAAATCTTCAATTCTTGGAAGTGGATATTTGTTTTTGATAGTGAGGCGATTCAATTCTCGATAGTCAATGCACAGCCTCATTGTTCCATCCTTCTTTTTCACAAATAACATAGGTGCACCCCACGGTGATACACTTGGTCTAATGAAACCCTTATCAAGAAGCTCCTTCAACTGTACCTTCAGCTTTTGTAGTTCCAATGGTGCCATACGATATGGTGCCTTTGAAATGGGTGTTGCTCCTGGTACCAAATCAATGGTAAACTCTACTTGTCTGTCTGGTGGTACACCTAGAAGGTCTTCTGGAAAAAGGTCTTTATAGTGTCGAACTATTGGAACATCCTCAATTGACAACTTATCTTGTTTAATATCGGTCATCGACACTAGAAATCTTTGATCTAATTCCTTTCTCGGCATCCTTTTAACCTAGGTTGTTGACACTACACCAGACGAGGTATTTACCTTAGTTCCCACAAAACGGAACTCTTCTTCGCCCGGTCTTCGAAAAACCACCATTCTCTCAGTACAATAAATAGTTGCATAGTTTTTAGACAACCAGTCCATACCAAGAATAACATCAAAGTCTTTTATCATTAATGGAATTAGATCTACCGCTATACCTCTACCATCAATTTCCATCCTAAGATCTCTAGCTATTTGGTTAGCGACAAGTATCTTTCCAGATGGAAGAGATATTTCTAAAGTATACGGAAGGAATTCACATTCCACTTTAGACTTCGCAACAAAAGAAGAAGAAATGAACGAATGTGTAGCTCCAGAATCTATAAGTACAAATGCAGGAATATTGGAAACAGAGATGATACCTACGACGATATTAGGGTCTCGTTCAGCTTCTTGCCTGGATAAGGAGAAAACTCTTGCTTTTCCTTTCTTGTCCTCTCCAGTCTTCTGTGTCTGATTCTGAGGACATTCTTTAACGAAATGTCCTGATTTCCCACACTTGAAACAAACATTTTTACCCAATAGACATTCTCCTTTGTGAGGTCTATCGCACTTAGGACAACGCCTTTCACCACTAACTCCTGCTATATCCGTTCTTTCTTTCTTTGGTGCATTATTCCCTTTTCCTTTACCAGTATTCTGTCTATCAAAGTTCCACTTCCTCTTACCTGAGAAATTTTGAACTTGGTAAGAATTTCCAACGTTTTGAGTTCTTTGATAAGAAATAGTCTGGGCTCACTTTAGGACTTCTATATAAGTGCCCAGCTCAAGAACTGACACTATGTCACGAATATAAGGTTGAAGCCCATGTTCAAATCTTGTAGCCCGCTTTTCCTCAGTATCCACTAAATGTGAAGCAAACCTTGATAATTCCTCAAATTTGCGTTCATATTCTACGAGGGTCATGGTTCCCTGCTGAAGTCTAAGGAACTCCATCTCCTTTTGATCTCTCACAGCTGCCGGGAAGAATTTTTCTTCTACAAGTTCCTTAAACCTTTCCCAAGTTATAGCTTGTTCTTCAGCAGGTGTTAATGACCTAGTAGTCATGTCCCACCAATGGCTAGCCCCCTTCTTTAACATAAACACTGAAAATGTTACCCTTTCAGCATTGTCACATCTTATAAATTTAAAGATGCGTTCTAATTCTCGTAACCAATCCTCAACTGCTAAGGGATCCGTACTCCCCTCAAACGATGGAGGGTTCATTTTACGAAACTGCTCTATCATTGCAGTTCGATCCCTCGAGTTAGGTACTATTTGAGGTTGAATAATTGGTTGGTTAGGTTCCTGATGATCAACTGGTATTTGTTGATTTAGGGTTCGTTGTCCAGTCAAAGGTGGTTCCTGTTGTTGCTGTCCCAACTCCCGCATTACAGCAAACAGTTCTCGTGCAAAGTTTACAACATTAACTTCACCACCACTAGAACTAGCATTAGCATTGTCGTGGTTGCGCTTTGGAGGCATTTCCTTTGAAATAAAAAAAAAATTCGTCCAGTTAGAATTACTTCAGAACGTAATACTAACTTTAGAAAAAAAATTTCAAAGGCCAAAGCAACTTTCCTTCATATATATACATTATTATTTTTCACAAACAAAAACCATGTTGAGGTATGGTACATACATTCAAAAGCAGAGGTACATATTACATTCTATTCTATTCCAAAAACAAAGATAGATAGGTAAGATGATATCTAATCTTCTATTTCTTTTGGGTCCTCATCGGGGTCTTCCTCTGGGTCTCCTTCTTGATCTTCTTCTAACGTGCTTTGCTCCGAACTATCTGGTAATGGTACGGGAAAACTTTTATCTAGAACTCTCGAAAAGCACTTAGCCAACGGTCCCTTAACTAGCCTAGAATTGGTAGCTCGTAAACTGGTATTCATGGATAAGATTATAGTCTTCTTAAAGTTTCGCTGTAAATCACGGCTAGTCCCATAGCTCTCTTGAAGCAAATATGTAAGGTCCTCATACGAAAGGTCATCATCAGACCATAGCACAATCTCATTTATGACTGAGGCCCAAGGTTCTGGAACAGTTTCATATAACCTTTGTATCTTCACCTTATCCCTTAAACTATGATGTATCTCCCATAACATCCCAATAATATAGTCTAGCAGGTCCAAATGTTGTTCGAGACTATGGAGCGGATGCATACGGTAATTATAGTAAAATGCCAACAATATGTCCCGCTTCTTCGCAAAACCACAAGCTTCTGTCCTTGTGGGGGTTCTTACCTTTCGTGCCATAACTAGGACAAACATTGATTATGTTACCCTACAAGGTTCTCATAAATATCTAGATATAAGTGTTTATGACTTCATAATCTCAATCATGACTTGATTAAAAATATTCCCATATCTAGCCATAGATATAACAGTTCGTTACATAAGAAAACTCATGAATTTAAAAATAAATTTTACCTTGATCGTTGGTTGAAAGCCAGTTGCTAGCTTGCTCGATGATGAAGGACAGTAACTTTTATTTAAAAAGTCTACAGAAAAGTATAACTGCTTTGATACCACGCTGTAACACCCCGAACTTAAGCTTCGAGGGTCACGTACTAAACATAATAACTTCTGCCTTTGGTACATGTAAATACTCTTAAATAGAAGTATTACATTTTAGAAACTTATTTTTCAATTTGATAAAACAATTCTTATAAAATTTGATGGCCGTAAAAGTGCATGCCAATCATGAAATTATACATTACATATACGGCCTCGGTACTATCAAG
>NW_019245086.1:31648-33574 GCF_002742605.1 Olea europaea var. sylvestris | reverse complement strand
ATACTATGAGTATAAGGAATACTCAGTAACATACCATGTTTGGATTTTTATCATGATAATACTACACAAAAGAATGCAATCAAACCCATACTTGCACATTCCGGATTGCCGGTGCCCTTCGGACTTGTCCTAAGGCATAAATAGATATCTAACTTTGTGGACTTGTCCACCATAATCATATTATGGTTTTTCATGCATATTTTAAGCATAAATATTATCATGAAGATCATACCCCTTAAGCATAGAAAGTATCTTACCGTAAAACTTGAAGATCTTCGATTGAAATATGAATTGAAAGTGTTAGGCTTACTTCCCTTTCCATTCCTTTCTTATTTTCGGTTTTTCTCTCTATTTGAGTGTATAAGTGTTTTGCAAAGTGAAGGAAATCTTTTCTCTCTGGCAATGCATATGGATATATATGCATATATAAAGATAAGGATAAATGATTGATATTTTTTCCTCCTTTTTCCATCTCCACCGCCTCACCTCTCTTTCTTTCCATTTTTTTTTCTTGTTTCTACACATGTTTAGTCTATTATCTAAGTGTATGGTGATGATGGATGACAAGTGGGTTGATTATAGGGTAACAAGTGGCTACAAAACCTAGATTTACAAAGGAAGTCTCTTATCTTTTCAACTAATATAATCTAACCCTACTAACTTTTATTACTAGCAAAGCATATCCCAAATTTAAACTTGTATCCAACTTACATATTCAAAAATTGTAGATTGTAAAATAATTTAATCGTTTGGTCAATTGAAATCCTAACAAAATAATCCACTTGATTCAAATTCAAACTTGACTTAAGTTTCGACTAACTAATAATCACTTCATGCGCACACAACATTTAGCACTTCATGCCTATATTCATTAACTACCTCTAGCATTAACCACTACAAAGGTGGTGCCCCCTTTTCTTATGGCCAAAATAATATTGAAAGTTAAATTGCTATCCTAAAGAAATTTAAACGAGCATAAAATTTCGGAGTATTACAAATGGTACTCTGGTACGGCATAACCCTCTATGTTGAAGAAATGTTCGTATGTGAAATAGTGCCCTCGGGTACGGCATACCCCTTCATGTCAAATGGTGCCTTCCGGTACGGCATGTATGAAAAGTTATAAAATTAATATTTTGAAATATATAGCTTGATCACGAATACACCTATGACACCTATTGAGTTTTTCAACTCACGGGTTTAATCCCATCTCTACAGACTGAAGAAATTCTACCTCGGGTATGGATGGAGGAGAAGATGGAGAGTGATACAACGAGCCCATAGAAATCCGGTGAATAAGTGATTTGAATTTATTTTTATGAAATATTTTCCAATGTTATTTCTTTAAAGTTTTGAATAACGCAGAATGTGAGAACAAGTTATGTTTTCTTCAAATAAATTACATTTTGTTGTGTTGAAAAATGATTCAGTGTTTTTGTTTAAAGTATTTGAAGTAATGTTATTTAAATTATTATCCGAAGATGTAAGCTTCCGCTAAAACGTATACACTTATTACTAAACCACCGGTTAAGCTAAGTAAAGTAAGTAGCGTTTCGGTCCACTAGGGGTCGGGGCGTTATAGTGTGGTATCAGAGCAAGGTTTAGCTGGTTCTGTAGACCAAGTATTTTTTTTTAAAAACAAAAGGAAAATGAAAAGTTTAAGGTATTCCATGGAATCATGCATCCATCCATCAATCTCATCTTATGGCCCATGTATGTTCATGTTTAAAGTTAATGATTATGTTTATGTTATAATGCTTTGATATGATTTAAAGATGTGTTATTTAAAGATATGTAATGGACTTGGGCAAAAGCTAAGGGCTTAAAGGGAATTGCATGATATGAAAGTTTAAATATTTGCATCTTTTCTTTAAGCAAAGAAAAAGTATGATGTATGTGAAAATGCAACAGATATGGCTCGTAGAA
>NW_019245086.1:28677-31481 GCF_002742605.1 Olea europaea var. sylvestris | reverse complement strand
CAATCCCTACCACTAGCTCCTAATGTTCCAAACCATGCTTCAGTGGTCAAGCAATTTCGAAGGCACAAGCCCCCTACCTTCAACGGAGTAGCTGATCCACTTGCAGCCGAAGAGTAGCTTTGCAAGTTGGAGTGTATATTCCGATTGATAGGGTGCACGGATGCTCAGAAAGTCTTGTGCACTGAGTTCATGTTCTCTAGTGATGCAAGTCACTGGTGGGACTCAATATCAAGGACAAGGACCCCTGAGCAACAAGTAAAATTGACTTGGGAGCAATTCAAAGGGGAAGTAATGGACAAGTACTTTCCCCAGTCCTTGAGGGATCACAAAGAAAGTGAATTCCTCCAACTCAAGAAAAAGACTATGTCCCTGACTGAGTATGAGAGGAAGTTTTATCAACTTTCAAGGTATGCTCCACATCTGGTGGATACGAAGGATAAGAAGGTACGAAGGTTTAAACAAGGGCTGAACTCGGATATAAGCATGATACTTATGTCCCATCGCTTCACCACATACCGTGAAATGCTGCAAAGAGCTCATGCTATTTGGTACCAAAAGACTAGCGCCGAACAACATGGTCAACTGTTTAATCAACCAGACAATGGTAACATGGGAAAGAGGAAATGGAATGGCCAGGACAAGGGAAAAGGCAAGTGGCAGAACGGAGCCAATGCCAGCAAAAGCATTGTGCCGGTTATTGCGCCCTGTTCTAAGTGTGGAAGGACACATCGTAGCGAGTGCTTATAAGGGCAAAATGTCTGTTTTCGATGTGGCAAGCTAGGACATATCGTTAGGGATTGTCCCACACATACCCAGAAGAAGGATGATAACAGCGACCAGAACTAGAAAGGGAAAGCACAAGTTTTTGTATTGACTCAACAGGATGCAGAGGAAAACTCTAATGTCATAGTAGGTACTCTACTGATAGCCAATACACCTACTTATGTATTGTTTGATTCAGGAGCTACACACTCCTTTGCTTCAACAACTTTTATGGCCACCTGCTTATGTATTGTTTGATTCAGGAGCTACACACTCCTTTGCTTCAACAACTTTTAAGGCTAAATCTAGTATTACCTATGATAAGTCGGAAGGTACATTAGAAGTTAGTATTCCTTCGGGCAACCCTTTGAATACTGATAGAATAGCCAAGTCAGTAAGTATTGAAGTTGAAGGAAAACCAATGGAAACGAACCTATACATGACAGAAATGAAGATTTTGATGTAATACTAGGCATGGATTGGTTAGGTTGTAATTACGCCACCATCCGATGTAAGGAAATGGAAGTATCATTTCAGAAACCAGGAGAGGAACCATTTTCATTCCTTGGAATGAAGACGAAACCCCTTATTCGACTAGTATCGGCTTTACAAGCTAAGAAAATGTTAAGAAAAGAAACATGTCAAGGATATCTAGTAAGTATCTCAGGAGGGAAACAAGAGACGATAAAGGTTGAAGATGTACCAGTAGTACGGGAATTCATAGATGTGTTTCTAGAAGACCTATCTGGTATTCCACCCGATAGACAAGTGGAATTCACCATAGACCTAATTCCTGGGGCGGCACCAATATCTAAGGCCCCATACCAAATGGCCCCAAAGGAACTACAAGAATTAAAGAAGCAGTTGCAAGAACTCCTAGATATGGGCTTCATACGACCAAGCATATCTCCATGGGGTACGCCGGTGTTATTTGTAAAGAAGAAAGATGGAAGCATGAGGATGTGCATCGATTATAAGGAGATAAATCGATTAACCATCAAGAATAAGTACCCACTCCCGAGGATCGAGGATCTGTTAGATCAACTGAAAGGAGCTAAGGTATTTTCCAAGATCGACTTACGATCGGGATACCATCAACTGAAAGTAGAGACAAAGGATATACCTAAGACAACTTTTAGAACTCGATACGGACATTACGAGTTTACGGTGATGCCGTTTGGGCTAACCAATGCACCTGCAGTGTTCATGGACCTGAGGAATCGAGTGTTTCATCAATACTTGGATAAGTTTGTCATAGTCTTCATCAATGACGTTCTGATATATTCCAAGAGTAAGGAGCAACATGAAGAGCACTTGAGAATAGCCTTAGAGGTATTCCGCAAGGAGAAGTTGTATGCCAAATTCAAGAAGTGCGAGTTTTGGCTTGAACGAGTTGGATTTCTTGGACATGTAGTTACTGCCCAAGGGATTAAAGTAGATCCAGCAAAAGTAGAAGCAGTAACCAACTGGAAAACACCCGAGTTGGATTTCTTGGACATGTAGTTACTGCCCAAGGGATTGAAGTAGATCCAGCAAAAGTAGAAGCAGTAACTAACTGAAAAACACCAACAAATGCTGGCGAAGTACGGAGTTTTCTAGGATTGGTTGGATATTATAGGAGATTCATAGAAGGATTCTCCAAAATAGCTGGACCAATGACGCAGCTTAGAAGGAAGAGAGTAAAATTTCAATGGATGGAAAAATGCGAACAAAGTTTTCAAGAACTTAAGCAGAAGTTGATATCAGTACCTGTATTAACAATACCTGAAGGTACGGAATGATTTGTTATGCAACACATCCAAGCGAGGATTGGGATGTGTTCTAATGTAGAATGGAAAAGTGATAGCTTATGCTTCAAGACAATTGAAGAAACATGAGCAGAACTACCCGACGCATGATTTAGAACATGCAACAGTAGTACACGCTTTGAAGATATGGCGACACTACTTGAATGGACGGAAGTGTGATATCTACACAGATCACAAAAGTCTCAAGTATTTCTTCACACAGAAGGAATTGAATATGCGACAAAGACGATGGTT
>NW_019245086.1:10934-27365 GCF_002742605.1 Olea europaea var. sylvestris | reverse complement strand
TAAATGAAATTTGACCCTTCATTTGCTTTAAGTTATAAGATATTTACCTATAAGTAGAGATCTCATTTCACTTATTTTTTCTCACACCAAAAGCAAGAGCTTTTACATACTAAAGAAAGAGTTTCCAAGAGAGAAAAAGAGAGGGAGGAAAACTATTTTCCTAGAAGTTTAACAAGTGTTTTCAAACATCAATTCTCGACGGTTTTCAAACATCCAAGGAATGCATTTCTTTAACGTCCAAGTTTCATTCGAAGTTTTCAATCCAAGTTTTCAAAGTTTTAAAAGCATCAATCAAGGTAGGTAGAGGTGCAATGTGTTTAATCGTGTTAAGTTATAAGTTTCGATTCATGTTAATGTTTGTATGTCAAATGGTACTCCGGTACGGCATATCCATCTATGCTAATGGTTGTATGTCAAATGGTACTCCGATATGGCATATCCCTCTATGTTGAAGAAATGTTCATATGTCAAATGGTGCCCTTGGGTACGGTATACCCCTTCATGTCAAACGGTGCCTCCGGGTGCAGCATGTATGAAAAGTTATAAAGTTAATGTTATGAAATATAGAGCTTGATCACGAATGCACCTATGACAGCTATTGAGTTTTTCAACTCACGGATTTAATCCCATCTCTACAGATTGAAGGAATTCTACCTCGGGCATGGATGGAGTAGAAGATGGAGAGTGACGCAACGAGCCCATGAAAATCCGGTGAATAAGTGATTTGGATTTAATTTTATGAAATATTTCCAATGTTATTTCTTTAAAGTTTTGAATACGCAGAATGCTAGAACAAGTTATGTTTTCTTCAAATAAATTACATTTTGTTGTTTTGAAAAATGATTCAGTGTTTTTGTTAAAAGTATTTGAAGTACTGTTATTTAAATTATTATTCGAAGATGTAAGCTTCCGCTAAAATGTATACACTTGCTACTAAACCACCGATTAAGCTAAGTAAAGTAAGTAGCATTCCGGTCCATTAGGGGTCGGGGCGTTACAGTGTACACGTCCCAAAGGTTCTTACTGATTGAACTTTGCTATTTGTTCACTAATTTTTGACACGTTGTTTTACACTTGCATTGTTGTCGAGTGTCAATTGGATGGAATAATAGTTTGAAATTTAAACTGTTCAACAAGGTAATATCACGTGGTAAAGTGTAAATTAAAGTATACACCATAGTGTACATGTCGTAAGGTTCTTATCGATTGAACTTTGCTATTTGTACACTGATTTTTGACACGTTGTTTGACACTTGCATTGTTGTTGAGTGTCAATTGGATAAAAAAACTATTTGAAATTTAAACTATCCAACAGGGTAATGTCACGTGGCAAAGTGTAAACTAAAGTGTGTACTTTTGACACGTTGTTTGACACTTGCATTGTTGTTGAGTGTCAATTGGATAAAAAAACTATTTGAAATTTAAACTATCCAACAAGGTATTGTCACATGGTAAAGTGTAAACCATAGTGTACATGTAGCAAGGTCCTTACCGATTGAACTTTGCTGTTTGTACACTGATTTTGGACACGTTGTTTGATAATTCCATTGTTGACAAGGGTCAATTGGGTGGGAAAATTGTTAGAAATTTAAACTGTCCGACGAGATAATGTTAAGTGGAAAAGTGTAAACTAAAGTGTACACCATAGTGTACTTGTGGCAAGGTCCTTACCGGTTGAACTTTGGTATTTGTACACTAAGTTTCGACTTGTTGTTTGTCACTTGCATTGTTATCAAGTGTCAATTGGATGGAAAAAGTGTTTGAAATTTAAACTATTCAACAGGTATTGTCACGTGGTAAAGTGTAAACTAAGGTGTACATGTAGCAGGGTTCATACCGATTGAACTTTATTATTTGTACATTGATTTTTGACATGTTGTTTGACACTTGCATTGTTGTTAAGTGTCAATTGGTTGGGAAATTGTTTGAAATTTATACTATCCAATAAGTTAATATCACGTGGCAAAGTGTAAACTAGAGTGTGTACACCATGGTGTACATGTAGCAAGGCTCTTACCAATTGAACTTTGCTATTTGTACACTGATTTTTGACATGTTGTTTGACACTTGCATTGTTGTCAATTATAAATTGGATGGAAAAACTGTTTGAAATTTAAGCTGTCCAACAGGGTAATATCACCTGCCAAGTGTTAATTAAAGTGTACACCACAATGTACATGTCGCAAGGTTCCTACGGATTGAACTTTGCTATTTGTGCACTAATTTTTGACACGTTGTTTGACACTTACATTGTTGTCAAGTGTTAATTGGATGAGAAAACTGTTTGAAATTTAAACTGTCCAACGGGGTAATGACCAGTGCCAAAGTGTAAACTAAAGTGTACACTATAGTGTATATGTCGCAAGTTTCTTACCGATTGAACTTTGCTATTTGTTCACTGATTTTTGACATGTTGTTTTACACTTGCATTGTTATCGAGTGTCAATTAGATGGGATAACAGTTTGAACTTTACTATTGTTAGAAATTTAAACTGTCCGACGAGATAATGTTAAGTGGAAAAGTGTAAACTAAAGTGTACACCATAGTGTACGTGTGGCAAGGTCCTTACCGATTGAACTTTGCTATTTGTACACTAATTTTCGCCTTGTTGTTTGTCACTTGCATTGTTGTCAAGTGTCAATTGGATGGAAAAAGTATTTGAAATTTAAACTATTCAACAGGTATTGTCACGTGGTAAAGTGTAAACTAAGGTGTACATGTAGCAGGGTTCATACCGATTGAACTTTACCATTTGTACATTGATTTTTGACATGTTGTTTGACACTTGCATTGTTGTTAAGTGTCAATTGGTTGGGAAACTGTTTGAAATTTATACTATCCAATAAGTTAACGTCACGTGGAAAAGTGTAAATTAAAGTGTGTACACCATGGTGTACATGTAGCAAGGCTCTTACCAATTGAACTTTGCTATTTGTACACTGATTTTTGACATGCTGTTTGACACTTGCATTGTTGTCAATTATAAATTGGATGGAAAAACTGTTTGAAGTTTAAGCTGTCCAACAGGGTAATATCACGTGGCAAAGTGTTAATTAAAGTGTACACCACAATGTACATGTCGCAAGGTTCTTACCGATTGAACTTTGCTATTTGTTCACTGATTTTTGACATGTTGTTTGACCCTTGCATTGTTGTCAATTATAAATTGGATGGAAAAACTGTTTGAAGTTTAAGCTGTCCAACAGGGCAATATCACGTGGCAAAGTGTTAATTAAAGTGTACACCACAATGTACATGTCGCAAGGTTCTTACCGATTGAACTTTGCTATTTGTTCACTGATTTTTGACATGTTGTTTTACACTTGCATTGTTATCGAGTGTCAATTAGATGGGATAACAGTTTGAACTTTACTATTGTTAGAAATTTAAATTGTCCGACGAGGTAATGTCAAGTGGAAAAGTGTAAACTAAAGTGTACACCATAGTGTACCTGTGACAAGGTCCTTACCGATTGAACTTTGCTATTTGTACACTAATTTTTGACTTGTTTGTCACTTGCATTGTTGTCAAGTGTCAATTGGACGGAAAAAGTATTTGAAATTTAAACTATTCAACAGGTATTGCCACGTGGTAAAGTGTAAACTAAGGTGTACATGTAGCAGGGTTCATACCGATTGAACTTTACTATTTGTACACTGATTTTTGATATGTTGTTTGACACTTGCATTGTTGTTAAGTGTCAATTGGTTGGGAAACTTTTTGAAATTTATACTATCCAATAAGTTAACGTCACGTGGCAAAGTGTAAACTAAAGTGTGTACACCATGGTGTACATGTAGCAAGGCTCTTACCAATTGAACTTTGCTATTTGTACACTAATTTTTGACATGTTGTTTGACACTTGCATTGTTGTCAATTATAAATTGGATGGAAAAACTGTTTGAAATTTAAGCTGTCCAACAGGGTAATATCACGTGGCAAAGTGTTAATTAAAGTGTACACCACAATGTACATGTCGCAAGGTTCTTACCGATTGAACTTATCTATTTGTGCACTGATTTTTGACACGTTGTTTGCACACTTACATTGTTGTCAAGTGTCAATTGGATGGGAAAAGTGTTTGAAATTTAAACTGTCCAACGTGGTAATGACCCGTGCCAAAGTGTAAACTAAAGTGTACACTATAGTGTATATGTCGCAAGTTTCTTACCGATTGAACTTTGCTATTTGTTCACTGATTTTCGACATGTTGTTATACACTTGCATTGTTATCGAGTGTCAATTAGATGGGATAACAGTTTGAACTTTACTATTGTTAGAAATTTAAATTGTCCGACGAGGTAATGTCAAGTGGAAAAGTGTAAACTAAAGTGTACACCATAGTGTACCTGTGGCAAGGTCCTTACCGATTGAACTTTGCTATTTATACACTAATTTTAGACTTGTTGTTTGTCACTTGCATTGTTGTCAAGTGTCAATTGGATGGAAAAAGTATTTGAAATTTAAACTACTCAATAGGTATTGTCACGTGGTAAAGTGTAAACTAAGGTGTACATGTAGCAGGGTTCATACCGATTGAACTTTACTGTTTGTACATTGATTTTTGATATGTTGTTTGACACTTGCATTGTTGTTAAGTGTCAATTGGTTGGGAAACTGTTTGAAATTTATACTATCCAATAAGTTAACGTCACGTGGCAAAGTGTAAACTAAAGTGTGTACACCTTGGTGTACATGTAGCAAGGCTCTTACCAATTGAAATTTGCTATTTGTACACTGATTTTTGACATGCTGTTTGACACTTGCATTGTTGTCAATTATAAATTGGATGGAAAAACTATTTGAAATTTAAGCTGTCCAACAGGGTAATATCACGTGGCAAAGTGTTAATAAAGTGTACACCACAATGTACATGTCGCAAGGTTCTTACCGATTGAACTTATCTATTTGTGCACTGATTTTTGACACGTTGTTTGCACACTTACATTGTTGTCAAGTGTCAATTGGATGGGAAAAGTATTTGAAATTTAAACTGTCCAACGTGGTATTGACCCGTGCCAAAGTGTAAACTAAAGTGTACACTATAGTGTATATGTCGCAAGTTTCTTACCGATTGAACTTTGCTATTTGTTCACTGATTTTTGACATGTTGTTTTACACTTGCATTGTTATCGAGTGTCAATTAGATGGGATAACAGTTTGGACTTTACTATTGTTAGAAATTTAAATTGTCCGACGAGGTAATGTCAAGTGGAAAAGTGTAAACTAAAGTGTACACCATAGTGTACGTGTGGCAAGGTCCTTACCGATTGAACTTTGCTATTTGTACACTAATTTTCGACTTGTTGTTTATCACTTGCATTGTTGTCAAGTGTCAATTGGATGGAAAAAGTATTTAAAATTTAAACTATTCAACAGGTATTGTCACGTGGTAAAGTGTAAACTAAGGTGTACATGTAGCAGGGTTCATACCGATTGAACTTTACTATTTGTACATTGATTTTTGACATGTTGTTTGACACTTGCATTGTTGTCAATTATAAATTGGATGGAAAAACTGTTTGAAGTTTAAGCTGTCCAACAGGGTAATATCACGTGGCAAAGTGTTAATTAAAGTGTACACCACAATGTACAAGTCGCAAGGTTCCTATTGATTGAACTTTGCTATTTGTGCCCTAATTTTTGACACGTTGTTTGACACTTGCATTGTTGTCAATTATAAATTGGATGGAAAAACTGTTTGAAGTTTAAGCTGTCCAACAGGGTAATATCACGTGGCAAAGTGTTAATTAAAGTGTACACCACAATGTACAAGTCGCAAGGTTCCTATTGATTGAACTTTGCTATTTGTGCACTAATTTTTGACACGTTGTTTGACACTTGCATTGTTGTCAAGTGTCAATTGGATGGGAAAAGTGTTTGAAATTTAAAGTGTCTAACGGGGTAATGACCCGTGGCAAAGTGTAAACTAAAGTGTACACTATAGTGTATATGTCGCAAGTTTCTTACCGATTAAACTTTGCTATTTGTTCACTGATTTTTGACATGTTGTTTTACGCTTGCACTGTTATCGAGTGTCAATTAGATGGGATAATAGTTTGAACTTTACTATTGTTAGAAATTTAAACCGTTCGACGAGGTAATGTCAAGTGGAAAAGTGTAAACTAAAGTGTACACCATAGTTTACTTGTGGCAAGGTCCTTACCGATCGAACTTTGCTATTTGTACACTAATTTTCAACTTGTTGTTTGTCACTTGCATTGTTGTCAAGTGTCAATTGGATGGAAAAAGTATTTGAAATTTAAACTATTCAACAGGTATTGTCACGTGGTAAAGTGTAAACTAAGGTGTACATGTAGCAGGGTTCATACCGATTGAACTTTACTATTTGTACATTGATTTTTGACATGTTGTTTGACACTTGCATTGTTGTTAAGTGTCAGTTGGTTGGGAAACTATTTGAAATTAATACTATCCAATAAGTTTACGTCACGTGGCAAAGTGTAAACTAAAGTGTGTACACCATGGTGTACATGTAGTAAGGCTCTTACCAATTGAACTTTGCTATTTGTACACTGATTTTTGACATGTTGTTTGACACTTGCATTGTTGTCAATTATAAATTGGATGGAAAAACTGTTTGAAACTTAAGCTGTCCAACAAGGTAATATCACGTGGCAAAGTGTTAATTAAAGTGTACACCACAATGTACATGTCGCAAGGTTCCTACTGATTGAACTTTGCTATTTGTACACTAACTTTTGACACGTTGTTTGATACTTGCATTGTTATCAAGTGTCAATTGGATGGGAAAAGTGTTTGAAATTTAAACTGTCTAACGGGGTAATGACCCGTGCCAAAGTGTAAACTAAAGTGTACACTATAGTGTATATGTCACAAGTTTCTTACCGATTGAACTTTGCTATTTGTTCACTGATTTTTGACATGTTATTTTACGCTTGCACTGTTATCGAGTGTCAATTAGATGGGATAATAGTTTGAACTTTACTATTGTTAGAAATTTAAACCGTTCGACGAGGTAATGTCAAGTGGAAAAGTGTAAACTAAAGTGTACACCATAGTTTACTTGTGGCAAGGTCCTTACCGATCAAACTTTGCTATTTGTACACTAATTTTTGACTTGTTGTTTGTCACTTGCATTGTTGTCAAGTGTCAATTGGATGGAAAAAGTATTTGAAATTTAAACTATTCAACAGGTATTGTCACATGGTAAAGTGTAAACTAAGGTGTACATGTAGCAGGGTTCATACCGATTGAACTTTACTATTTGTACATTGATTTTTGACATGATGTTTGACACTTGCATTGTTGTTAAGTGTCAATTGGCTGGGAAACTGTTTGAAATTTATACTATCCAATAAGTTAAAGTCACGTGGCAAAGTGTAAACTAAAGTGTGTACACTATAGTGTACATGTAGCAAGGCTCTTACCAATTGAACTTTGCTATTTGTACACTGATTTTTGACATGTTGTTTGACACTTGCAATTTTGTCAATTATAAATTGGATGGAAAAACTATTTGAAATTTAAGTTGTCCAACAGGGTAATATCACGTGACAAAGTGTTAATTAAAGTGTACACCACAATGTACATGTCGCAAAGTTCTTACCGATTGAACTTATCTACTTGTGCACTGATTTTTGACACGTTGTTTGCACACTTACATTGTTGTCAAGTGTCAATTGGATGGGAAAAGTATTTGAAATTTAAACTGTCCAACGGTGTAATGACCCGTGCTAAGGTGTAAACTAAAGTGTACACTATAGTGTATATGTCGCAAGTTTCTTACCGATTGAACTTTGCTATTTGTTCTCTGATTTTGGACATGTTGTTTTACACTTGCATTGTTATCGAGTGTCAATTAGATGGGATAATAGTTTGAACTGTACTATTGTTAGAAATTTAAACTATCCGATGAGGTAATGTCAAGTGGAAAAGTGTAAACTAAAGTGTACACCATAGTGTACTTGTGGCAAGTTCCTTACCGATTGAACTTTGCTATTTGTACACTAATTTTTGACTTGTTGTTTGTCACTTGCACTGTTGTCAAGTGTCAAGTAAATGGAAAAAGTATTTGAATTCTAAACTATTCAACAGGTATTGTCACGTGGTAAAGTGTAAACTAAGGTGTACATGTAACAGGGTTCATACCGATTGAACTTTACTATTTGTACATTGATTTTTAACATGTTGTTTGACACTTGCATTGTTGTTAAGTGTCAATTGGTTGGGAAACTATTTGAAATTTATACTATCTGATAAGTTAACGTCACGTGGCAAAGTGTAAACTAAAGTGTGTACACCATGGTGTACATGTAGCAAGGCTCTTACCAATTGAACTTTGCTATTTCTACACTGATTTTTGACATGTTGTTTGACACTTGCATTGTTGTCAATTATAAATTGGATGGAAAAACTATTTGAAATTTAAGCTGTCCAACAGGGTAATATCACGTGGCAAAGTGTTAATTAAATTGTACACCACAATGTACATGTCGCAAGGTTCTTATCGATTGAACTTATCTATTTATGCACTGATTTTTGACACGTTGTTTGCACACTTACATTGTTGTCAAGTGTCAATTGGATGGGAAAAGTGTTTGAAATTTAAACTGTCCAACGTGGTAATGACCCGTGCCAAAGTGTAAACTAAATTGTACACTATAGTGTATATGTCGCAAGTTTCTTACCGATTGAACTTTGCTATTTGTTCACTGATTTTCGACATGTTGTTATACACTTGCATTGTTATCGAGTGTCAATTAGATGGGATAACAGTTTGAACTTTACTATTGTTAGAAATTTAAATTGTCCGACGAGGTAATGTCAAGTGGAAAAGTGTAAACTAAAGTGTACACCATAGTGTACCTGTGGCAAGGACCTTACCGATTGAACTTTGCTATTTGTACACTAATTTTCGACTTGTTGTTTGTCACTTGCATTGTTGTCAAGTGTCAATTGGATGGAGAAAGTATTTGAAATTTAAACTATTCAACAGATATTGTCATGTGGTAAAGTGTAAACTAAGGTGTACATGTAGCAGGGTTCATACCGATTGAACTTTACCATTTGTACATTGATTTTTGACATGTTGTTTGACACTTGCATTGTTGTTAAGTGTCAATTGGTTGGGAAACTGTTTGAAATTCATACTATCCAATAAATTAACGTCACGTGGTAAAGTGTAAACTAAAGTGTGTACACCATGGTGTACATGTAGCAAGGCTCTTACCAATTGAACTTTGCTATTTGTACACTGATTTTTGACATGTTGTTTGACACTTGCATTGTTGTCAATTATAAATTGGATGGAAAAACTGTTTGAAATTTAAGCTGTCCAATAGGGTAATATCACGTGGCAAAGTGTTAATTAAAGTGTACACCACAATGTACATGTCGCAAGGTTCCTACTGATTGAACTTTGCTATTTGTGCACTAATTTTTGACACGTTGTTTGACACTTGCATTGTTGTCAAGTATCAATAGGATGGGAAAACTGTTTGAAATTTAAACTGTCCAACGGGGTAATGACCCGTGCCAAAGTGTAAACTAAAGTGTACACTATAGTGTATATGTCGCAAGTTTCTTACCGATTGAACTTTGCTAATTGTTCACTGATTTTTGACATATTGTTTTACACTTGCATTGTTATCGAGTGTCAATTTGATAGGATAATAGTTTGAACTTTACTATTGTTAGAAATTTAAACTGTTCGACGAGGTAATGTCAAGTGGAAAAGTGTAAACTAAAGTGTACACCATAGTTTACTTGTGGCAAGGACCTTACCGATTGAACTTTGCTATTTGTACACTAATTTTCGACTTGTTGTTTGTCACTTGCATTGTTGTCAAGTGTCAATTGGATGGAAAAAGTATTTGAAATTTAAACTATTCAACAGGTATCGTCACGTGGTAAAGTGTAAACTAAGGTGTACATGTAGCAGGGATCATACCGATTGAACTTTACTTTTTGTACATTGATTTTTGACATGATTTTTGACACTTGCATTGTTGTTAAGTGTCAATTGGTTGGGAAACTGTTTGAAATTTATACTATCCGATAAGTTAATGTCACGTGGCAAAGTGTAAACTAAAGTGTGTACACCATGGTGTACATGTAGCAAGGCTCTTACCAATTGAACTTTGCTATTTGGACACTAATTTTTGACATGTTGTTTGACACTTGCATTGTTGTCAAGTGTCAATTGGATGGGAAAAGTGTTTGAAATTTAAATTGTCCAACGGGGTAATGACCCGTGCTAAGGTGTAAACTAAAGTGTACACTATAGTGTATATGTCGCAAGTTTCTTACCGATTGAACTTTGCTATTTGTACACTAATTTTTGACATGTTGTTTGACACTTGCATTGTTGTCAAGTGTCAATTGGATGGGAAAAGTGTTTGAAATTTAAATTGTCCAACGGGGTAATGACCCGTGCTAAGGTGTAAACTAAAGTGTACACTATAGTGTATATGTCGCAAGTTTCTTACCGATTGAACTTTGCTATTTGTTCAATGATTTTTGGCATGTTGTTTTACACTTGCATTGTTATCGAGTGTCAATTAGATGGGATAATAGTTTGAACTGTACTATTGTTAGAAATTTAAACTATCCGATGAGGTAATGTCAAGTGGAAAAGTGTAAACTAAAGTGTACACCATAGTGTACTTGTAGCAAGTTCCTTACCGATTGAACTTTGCTATTTGTACACTAATTTTCGACTTGTTGTTTGTCACTTGCATTGTTGTCAAGTGTCAATTGAATGGAAAAGGTATTTGAAATTTAAAATATTCAACAGGTATTGTCACGTGGTAAAGTGTAAACTAAGGTGTACATGTAGCAGGGTTCATACCGATTGAACTTTACTATTTGTACATTGATTTTTGACATGTTATTTGACACTTGCATTGTTGTTAAGTGTCAATTGGTTGGGAAACTGTTTGAAATTTATACTATCCGATAAGTTAATGTCACGTGGCAAAGTGTAAACTAAAGTGTGTACACCATGGTGTACATGTAGCAAGGCTCTTACCAATTGAACATTGCTATTAGTACACTAATTTTTGACATGTTGTTTGACACTTGCATTGTTGTCAATTATAAAGTGGATGGAAAAACTGTTTGAAATTTAAGCTGTCTAATAGGGTAATATCACCTGCCAAGTGTTAATTAAAGTGTATACCACAATGTAAATGTTGCAAGGTTCCTACAGATTCAACTTTGCTATTTGTTCACTAATTTTTGACACGTTGTTTGACACTTGCATTGTTGTCAAGTGTCAATTGGATGGGGAAACTGTTTGAAATTTAAACTGTTCAATAGGGCATTGTCACGTGGTAAACTCTGGTGTACATGTAGCAGGGTTCATACTGATTGAACTTTACTATTTGTAGATTGATTTTTGACACGTTGTTTGACACTTGCATTATTGTCAAGTGTCAATTGGATGGAAAACTATTTGAAATTTATACTATCCAATAAGTTAATGTCACGTAGCAAAATGTATACTAAAGTGTGTACATCATGGTGTACATGTAGCAAGGCTCTTACCAGTTGAACTTTGTGTTCGCGAAATTATTTCTTTCGATTTAAAACTACCGCACGTGTACGGTTCGTTAAAAAGTAATAAAGTAGATTAAATGAGTCCGAATATCATCCCACAGAGATTGATTAGTTCAATTTTACTTATCGTCGCCTTAACCGAAACAATAGAAATTCTTGATATTTTCGCTAACTAAATTATGATTTAATAACTACTTATAAATATAAAGTCTAAATTAACTAGATTAAATGTGTGATTATAACTAAATGCAAGTTTTATAAAAATATGATAATGAAATGCGTACTAGGATCTTGGATCCCCTTATATCAATCCCCTTTAATTCGAATTTTATAAAATTGACAACACGATTCAATTATGAAGACCAATATTCCTAATTTGTTTAACAATCTCTCTCGAGTAGAATTAAACCTATTTTCACATGTGATCCGACTATATTTCTATGATGGATGCGAACATATAAAAATGCATTAAAGATTTATGAATACTTAAAGATCACGTAAAGCATAGTGGTATATTTCTATCCCCTATCGAACTTTATAACAATTAACATAATGTCTAACTTATTTTCCATCTCTCGAGGGTAAAACAAGTCACAAATCTCATACAACTATTGCGCACATAATTGTAGAGAAAATAAAATCCATGTCAATCATTCAATAATTAAAAACATGTTTTAACGTCAAATTGATAAAATTAAAGATTAAGGGTTCATAATATAAGGTTCATCGCAAATCCTAGCACATGAAAATCTAGCCTAACATAATGGGAAATAAAGAGAAAACAATAATTAAAACCAAGGAAGAACATCACCCAATTGATTCTTGAAGTGAAATCTTGAATCTTGAAGTGGATTGCCTTGTTTTTGCCTTGTTCTTCCTCTCCAAATCCTCCAAAATTGTGTATATTCCCCCCTTCCATACGTTCTCCCCTTTCCGGACGTCATTTGGAATTTATATCGCGTGAAAATTAGATTACCAAAAAAGTTTCAGTCATATAAGGAAACGACCACATAGTACATTTCTATGCTGTCGCATAGAGTAAAAAAATTTGAGAAAAAATTCTCGGGAGGCTTCTATGCGACTGCATAGAATTTATACTATGCGACCGCATAGTTATGCGATTCTTTTCGCCGGATAGCTTTTAGTATTTTGGTTATAAATTTTTCTCTTGATCTCCAATTGAAGTGATTCAAAGTGAATTGGGAAATAAACTCAAAGATCTACACTTTTGATAGAAATAGGCTTCCTCAAATTATGATGTTTACTATGCCAAAAATGGATCTCAAGTAGAGACTAAAAATCACGAGCATAGCTTTTTCGCCTGAAAGTTGATACTTGATAATACTTTGATCATATTCACCTCTTGACTCCTTTCCTCATCCAATTGACCTCTAACACTCTTGAATCTTCATTCCATTTCCCGTCTCATCTATGGATTATTTTCAACTTGGTCCCCGAGCTTTCAGTTTGATTCATTTTGGTCCTTTTTGGCTCTTTTCTCCTGAATTCCACCATTTCCATAGAAGCACCTACATTGCATGAATTCAACGAGATTAAGCAACAATTTAAACATTTTTGTTGTAATTAAGTCATGTCAGTGATCTAAATAAGTGTCCAAAAATACACTTATCACTTTGCTATTTGTACACTGATTTTTTGACATGTTGTTTGACACTTGCATTGTTGTCAAGTATAAATTGGATGGGAAAATTGTTTGAAATTAAGTTGTCCAACAGGGTAATATCACTTGGCAAAGTGTTAATAATTAAAGTGTACACCACAGTGTACATGTCACAAGGTTCTTATCGATTGAACTTTGCTATTTGTGCACTGATTTTTGACATGTTGTTTGACACTTGCATTGTTGTCAAGTGTCGATTGGATGGAAAAACTGTTTGAAATTTAAACTGTCCAAAGGGGAAATGTCACGTGGCAAAGTGTAAACTAAAGTGTACACCACAGTGTAAATGTGGCAAGGTCCTTACCAATTGAACTTTGCTATTTGTACACTAATTTTTGACACGTTGTTTGACACTTGCATTGTTGTCGAGTGTCAATTAGATGGGATAACATATTGAAATTTAAACTGTTTGACAAGGTAATGTCAAGTGGAAAAGTGTAAACTAAAGTGTACACCATAGTGTACTTGTGGCAAGGTCCCTACCGATTGAACTTTGCTATTTGTACACTAATTTTCAATACGTTGTTCGATACTTGCATTGTTGTCAAGTGTCAATTGGATTGGAAAACTATTTAAAATTTAAACTGTTTAACAGGGCATTATCACGTGGTAAAGTGTAAACTATGGTGTACATATAGCAGGGTTCATACCGATTGAACTTTACTATTTGTAGATTGATTTTTGACACGTTGTTTGACACTTGCATTGTTGTCAAGTGTCAATTGCATGGGAAACTGCTTGAAATTTACACTATCCAACTAGTTAAAGTCACGTGGCAAAGTGTAAACTAAAGTGTGTACATCATGGTGTACATGTAGCAAGGCTCTTACCAATTGAACTTTGCTAGTTGTACACTGATTTTTGACATGTTGTTGGACACTTGCATTGTTGTCAAGTATAAATTGGATGGGAAAACTGTTTGAAATTTAAGCTGTCCAACAAGGTAATATCATCTAGCAAAGTGTACATTAAAGTGTACACCACAGTGTATAGGTTGCAAGGTTCTTACCGAATGAACTTTGCTATTTGTACACTGATTTATGAACGTTGTTTGACACTTGCATTGTTGTCAAGTGTCAATTGGATGGGAAAACTGTTTGAAATTTAAACTATCCAACGGGATAATGTCACGTGGCAAAGTGTATACTAAAGTGTACACCACAGTGTAAATGTAGTAAGGTTCTTACTGATTGAACTTTGCTATTTGTACACTGATTTTTGACATGTTGTTTGACACTTGCATTGTTGTCAAGTATAAATTGGATGGGAAAACTATTTGAAATTTAAACTGTCCAACAAGGTAATATCACCCCACAAAGTGTACATTAAAGTGTACACCATAGTGTACATGTCGCAAGGTTCTTACCGAATGAACTTTGCTATTTGTGCACTGATTTTTAACACGTTGTTTGACACTTGCATTGTTGTCAAGTGTCAATTCGATGAGAAAAATGTTTGAAATTTAAACTATCCAACGGGGTAATGTCACGTGGTAAAGTGTATACTAAAGTGTACACCACAGTGTAAATGTATTAAGGTTATTACCGATTGAACTTTGCTATTTGTACACTGATTTTTGACACGTTGTTTGACACTTGCGTTGTTGTCAAGTGTCAATTGGATGAAAAAACTGTTTGAAATTTAAAATTTTCAACTGTGTAATGACCCGTGGCAAAGTGTGAACTAAAGTGTACACCATAGTGTACATGTTGCAAGGTTCTTACCGATTGAACTTTGCTATTTGTTCACTGATTTTTGACACGTTGTTTGATAGTTGCATTGTTGCCTAGTGTCAATTGGATGGGAAAACTATTTGAAATTTAAACTGCCCAACAGGGTAATATCACGTGGCAAAGTGTAAACTATAATGTACGTCATAGTGTACATGTAGAAAGGTTTTTTTCAGTTGAACTTTGCTAATTGTATACTGATTTTTGACACTTTGTTTGACACATGCATTGTTATCAAGTGTCAATTTGATGGGAAAGCTATTTGAAATTTAAGCTGTCCAACAAGGTAATATCACATGGCAAAGTGTAAATTAAAGTGTACACAATAGTGTACATGTACCAAGGTCCTTACTGATTGAGCTTTACTATTTGTACAATAATTTTTGACACATTGTTCGACATTTACATTGTTGTCAATTGTCAATTGGGTGGGAAAATTGTTTAAAATTTAAACAGTCCAACTATGTAATGTTACTGGAAAAGTGTAAACTGAAGTAGCTAATCCATGAGACTATCAAATCCAATTGGTTTCATCCAAAAATTCCAAGTAAGGAGTGAGTTATGAATTTTTGAAAAAAAGGGTAGAAGCTGAAAATCAAAGACAGCACCTAGCACAGTTTACTTTATGTAACATATAACCTTTTACCGATATTGGATTGACATGATTCCAATTTTATTCATTATCTAATTTATTAGGCTATCCAATCCATTTGGTTTCGTATAAAAATACCAAGTAACGAAAGAGTTATGATTTTTTTTAAAGATGAGGCAGAAACTGAAATTTCTGAAGAGACATAAAAAATTTAAGTCGCTAACTTTTTGTTTTTATACGGTGATTTTTAAATTTATTCCTATGATGCATATCTACTTTCAAACATAATTTATTCATAACGAGTGTTTGTAAAATAGATCCACACAATATTCCTAGGAATCAAATTTAAAGAAAGTGTAAACATCTCAAAATCAACTAAATATGTAAATCACCGGCTTCTCCATGACATGTTGCATCATCCTTTACCATCATCTACACCCCCAAGGAAAATCCATTCAACCTGTAGAAATGGAATTACCCATGAGTTTGAAACTCAATAGATATCGGTGCAATTCGTTATCAAATTAGAAATTCTGAACTATAGATTCATACCGTCGCACATAGATGGATTTCCGGAAAAATCCAATTACTATAGCATTATCATAATACGTAGAGCTAGAGAACGATCATTCAAACTGTTGTAGTGCCGAAGCACCGTACCCGAAGTACCATTTCATTCAAACATTTATCGAAAAATCAGATTTGAAAACGAATGAACACTTGCACCTCTACCTACCTTGAATTTTCTTGGATAAAAGAACAAAATGTATAGAATGATTCCTTCTTCTCACCCTTGTTATTCCTTAAGCTTAATTTGATATGAAATATATTCTTTTGAGAAAAAATAAGATGAAATTCGGATTTGAAGAGGAGTGTAGTGAAA
>NW_019245086.1:0-7091 GCF_002742605.1 Olea europaea var. sylvestris | reverse complement strand
TTCCGATTTAACTTTGCTATTTGTACACTAATTTTTGACACGTTGTTTGACAATTTCATTATTGTCAAGTGTCACTTGGATGGGAAAACTTTTTGAAATTTAAGCTGTCCAACCGGGTAATGTCACGTGGCAAAGTGTAAACTAAAGTGTAGACCATAGTGTACATGTAAAAAGGTTCTTATAGATTGAACTTGGGTATTTGTACACTTATTTTTGAATGTTGTTTGACACTTTGATTGTTGTCAAGTGTCAAGTATGTACATGATCCTAATCATGTAGTGAGTTATCAAACCTTGGAGGTACAGAAAGATTTGTCGTACGAGGAACTACCGATCAAGATATTGGATCGAAAAATGCATAAACTAAGGAATAAAGAGATTCAGCTGGTTAAGATACAGTGGAATCATCACGGCGTAAAAGAAGCCACTTGGGAAAAAGAAGAAGAAGCCAAAGACAAGTATCCAACACTATTCGCCCAATCAGGAGGTAAATTTCGAGGACAAAACTTTAATTAAGGTGTGGGGGATGTAGAACCCCAAATAATTCTAGACACTTTAGTGGCACTAAGACATAAATATTGGATGGCTAAAGTATACTTCAGATTTTTAGTCTCATTTGAGACCCATTTTTGACATAGGAAACATTCGATTTGGAAAATTATATCTAAACAAAAGTTGTAGCTCTTTGAGTTAGCTTTCCAACGCACTTTTAATTACCTCAATCGGATATCGGGAGAAGAAGTTAGAAGCACCGAAGGCTATGCAGTGTCAACCGGACTACAACCGGTCGACCGAAACTGCCTGAAACAAAAAATTCTCATTTTTCTCTAGAATTTAAATATTTATTTTCATCAATTATTTTCTCAAAGGGCCACCCACATTTTTGGCAATAAAAACCCCACTAAATTGAAGCATTTAACCTCAAACTTAAATGGTACCCATGTTTTCTCTCTTAAATAAAATTTAACCCTTCATTTGCTTTAAGTTATGGGATATTTACCTATAAATAGAGACCTTATTTCACTCATTTTTTCTCACACCAAAAGCAAGACCTTTTACATACTAAAGAAAGAGTTTCCAAGAGAGAAAAAGAGAGGGAGGAAAACTATTTTTCCTAGAAGTTTAAGAATTGTTTTCAAACATCAAGTCTCAACGATTTTCAAACATCCAAGGAGTGCATTTCTTTCAACGTCCAAGTTTCATCGAAGTTTTCAATCCAAGTTTTCAAAGTTTCAAAAGCATCAAACAAGGTAGGTAGAGGTTCAATGTGTTTGATCGTGTTAAGTTATAAGTTTCGATTCATGTTAATGATTGGATGTCAAATGGTACTCCGATACGGCATATCCCTCTATGTTAATGGTTGTATGTCAAATGGTACTCCGGTACGGCCTACCCCTCTATGTTGAAGAAATGTTCGTATGTCAAATGGTGCCCTCGAGTACGACATACCTTGAAGGAATTCTACCTCGGGCATGGATGGAGGAGAAGATGGAGAGTGATGCAGTGAGCCCATGGAAACTCGGTGAATAAGTGATTTGGATTTATTTTTATGAAATGTTTTCCAATGTTATTTCTTTAAAGTTTTGAATAACGCAGAATGCGAGAACAAGTTATGTTTTTTTCAAATAAATTACATTTTGCTGTTTGAAAAATGATTCAGTATTTTTGTTTAAAGTATTTGAAGTATTGTTATTTAAATTATTATCCAAAGATGTAAGCTTCCGCTAAAACGTATACACTTGTTACTAAACCATCGGTTAAGCTAAGTAAAGTAAGTAGCGTTCCGGTCCACTAGGGGTCGGGGCATTACAAAGTTTCTTACGGATTGAACTCTGCCATTTAAACATCGATTTTTGATAGGTTGTTTGACACTTGCATTTTTTTCTAGTGTCAATTGGATGGGAAAACTGTTTGAAATTTAAACTGTCCAACAGGGTAATGTCACATGGTAAAGTGTAAACTAAAGTGTACACCATAGTGTACATGTCGCGAGGCTCTTATCGATTGAACTTTGCTATTTGTACACAGATTTTTGAGATGTTGTTTGACAATTGCATTGTTGTACAGTGTCAATTGGATGGGAAAGTAGTTTGAAATATAAGCTGTCTAACAGGGTAATGTTATGTGGCAAAGTGTAAACTAAAGTGTACGCTATAGTGCAAATGTAGCAAGGTTCTTTCTGATTGAACTTTGTTATTTGTACACTGATTTTTGACACGTTGTTAGACAATTTCATTGTTGTCAAGTGTCACTTGGATGGGAATTTTTTTTGAAATTTAAGCTGTCCAATAGGGTAATGTCACATGGCAAAGTATAAACTAAAGTGTAGACCATAGTTTACATGTAAAAAGGTTCTTACGGATTGAACTTTGGTATTTGTACACTTATTTTTGAATGTTGTTTGGCACATTGATTGTTGTCAAGTGTGAATTCGATGGGAAAACTGTTTAAAATCAAAACTGTCCAACAGGGTAATTCATGCGGTAAAGTGTAAACTAAAGTGTACACCATATTGTACATGTAGAAAGGTTCTTACGGATTGAGCTTTACTATTTAAACACCGATTTTGGACACATTGTTTGACAATTGCATTGTTGTCAAGTGTCAATTTGATGGGAAAACTGTTTGAAATTTAAACTGTCTAATAGGTTAATGTCACGTGGCAAAGTGTAAACTAAAGCGTACACCGTAGTGTACATGTAGAAAGGTTCTTACGGATTGAACTTTGCTATTTAAACACTGATTTTTGACATGTTGTTTGACACTTGCATTGTTGTCTAGTATCAATTGGATCGAAAAACTATTTGAAATTTAAACAGTCCAATAGGGTAATGTCACATGGTAAAGTGTAAACTAAATTGTACACCATAGTGTACATGTGGCAAGGCTCTTGTCGATTGAATTTTGCTATTTGTACATTGATTTTTTACACGTACTTTCACAATTGCATTATTGTGCAGTATCAATTGGATGGGAAAACAGTTTGAAATATACACTGTCTAACAGGGTAATGTCATGAGGCAAACTGTAAATTGAAGTGTACACCATAGTGTAAATGTAGGAAGGTTCTCACTTATTGAACTTTTCTATTTTTACACAGATTTTTGACACGTTGTTTGATATTTGCACTGTTGTCTAGTGTCATTTGGATGGGAAACCTATTTGAAATTTAAACTTTCCAATAGGGTAATGTCACGTGGCAAAGTGTAAACTAAACTGTACAACATAGTGTACTTGTGGCAAGGTCCTTACCAAATGAACTTTGCTATTTTTACAATAATTTTTGACACATACATTGTTATCAAGTATTAAATGGATGGGAAAAATTTTTGAAATTTAAACTGTCCCACAGGGTAATATCACGTGCAAAGTGTAAACTAAAGTGTATACCATAGTATACATGGAGAAAGGTTCTTACGGATTGAGCTTTGCTATTTCTACACTAATTTTTGACACGTTGTTTTACACTTGCATTGTTGTCTGGTGTCAATTGGATGGGAAAACTATTTGAAATATAAGCTTTCTAACAGGGTAATATCATGTGGCAAAGTGTAAACTAAAGTGTACACCATAGCGTAAATGTAACAAGGTCCTTATCAATTGAACTTTGCTATTTCGACACTGATTTTGGACACATTGTTTGACACTTGCATTGTTGTCCAGTGTCAATTGGATGGGAAAACTATTTGAAATTTAAAATGTCCAATAAGGAAATGTCACGTGGCAAAGTGTAAACTAAAGTGTGCACACCATAGTGTACATGTAGTAAGGTCTTACCGATTGAACTTCGCTATTTGTACACTAATTTTTGACATGTTGTTTACCACTTGCATTGTTGTCAAGTGTCAATTGGATGGAAAAACTTTTTGAAATTTAAACTGTCCAACAGAGTAATGTCACGTGAAAAAGTGTAAACTAAAGTGTACACCATAGTGTACCTGTAGAAAAGGTCTTACAGATTGAACTCTGCTATTTAAACACCAATTTTCGACACGTTGTTTGACACTTGCATTGTTGTCTAGTATCAATTGGATGAAAAAACTGTTTGAAATTTAAACTTTCCAACAGGGTAATGTCACGTGGTAAAGTGTAAACTACAGTGTACACCATAGTGTACATGTCGCAAGGCTCTTATCAATTGAACTTTGCTATTTGTACACAGATTTTCAACACGTTGTTTGACAATTGCATTGTTGTGTAGTGTCAATTGGATGGGAAAACTGTTTCAAATATAAGCTATCTAACTGGGTAATGTCACAGGGCAAAGTGTAAACTGAAGTGTACATCATAATGTAAATGTAGGAAAGTTCTTGCCGATTGAACTTTGCTATTTGTACACTAATTTTTGACACGTTGTTTGACAATTGTATTGTTGTCAAGTGTCAATTGGATGGGAGAATCATTTTAAATTTAAACTGTCCAACTGGGTAATGTCACGCGGCAAAGTGTAAACTAAACTGTACAACAAAGTGTACTTGTAGCAAGGTCCTTACCGATTGAACTTTGCTATTTGTACAATAATTTCTGACACATTGTTTGGCACTTGCATTGTTGCCAAGTCTCAATTGGATGGAAAAACTTTTTGAAATTAAAACTGTCCAACAAGGTAATGTCACGTGGCAAAGTGTAAACTAAAGTGTACTACATAGCGTACATATAGAAGGGTTCTTACGAATTGAACTTTGCTATTTGTACACTAATTTTTGACACGTTGTTTGACACTTGCATTGTTGTCAAGTGTGAATTAGATGGAAAAACTGTTAGAAATTTAAACAGTCCAACAGGGTAATATCACGTGGCAAAATGTAAACAAAAGTGTACACCATAGTGTACATGTAGAAAGGTTCTTACAGATTGAACTTTGCTATTTAAACACCGATTTTTGATACGTTGTTTGACACTTGCATTGTTGTCAAGTGTCAGTTGGATAGGAAAACTGTTTGAAATTTAAACTGTCCAACTGGATAATGTCACGTGATAAAGTGTAAACCAAGATGTACACCATAGTGTATATGTGGCAAGGCCCTTATCGATTGAACTTTGTTATTTGTACACTAATTTTTGACATGTTGTTTGACAGATGCATTGTTGTGCAGTGTCAATTGGATGGAAAAACTGTCTGACAGGGCAATGTCACAGGGCAAAGTGTAAACTGAAGTGTACACCATAGTGTAAATGTAGGAAGGTTCTTACCGATTGAACTTTGCTATTTGTACACTAATTTTTGACACGTAGTTTGACCCTTACATGGTTGTCCAGTATCATTTGGATGGGAAACCTATTTGAAATTTAAACTGTCCAATAGGGTAATGTCACGTGGCGAACTTTAAACTAAACTGTACAACATAGTGTACTTGTAGCAAGGTCCTTACCGATTGAACTTTGCTATTTGCACAATAATTTTTGACATGTTGTTTGACACTTGCATTGTTGTCGAGTGACAATTGGATTGGAAAACTTTTTGAAATTTAAACTGTTCAACAAGGCAATGTCACATGACAAAGTGTAAACTAAAGTGTACACCATAGTGTATATGTAGAAAGGTTCTGATGGATTGAACTTTGCTATTTGTACACTGATTTTTGACACGTTGTTTGACACTTGCATTGTTGTCAAGTGTGAATTAGACGGAAAAACTATTTGAAAATTAAGCTGTCCGACTGGGTAATGTCACATGGTAATGTGTAAACTAAAGTGTACACCATATTGTACAGGTAGAAAGGTTCTAACGGATTGAACTTTGCTATTTAAACACCGACTGTGGACATGTTGTTTGACACTTGCATTGTTGTCAAGTGTCAATTGGATGGAAAAACTATTTGCAATTTAAATTTTCCAACAAGGTAATATCACGTGGTAAAGTGTAAACCAAAGTGTACACCATAGTGTACATGTGGCAAGACTCCTATCGATTGAACTTTGCTATTTGTACACTGATTTTTAACACATTGTTTGACAATTGCATTGTTGTACAGTGTCAATTGAATGGGAAAACTGTTTCAAATATACGCTGTCTAACAGGGTAATGTCACGGGGCAAAGTGTAAACTGAAGTGTACACCGAAGTGTAAATGTAGGAAGGTTCTTACTTATTAAACTTTGCTATTTGTACACTGATTTTGACACGTTGTTTGACCCTCGCATTGTTTTCGAGTGTTATTTAGATGGGAAACCTATTTGAATTTTAAACTGTCTAATAGGGTAATGTCACATGGCAAAGTGTAAACTAAACTGTACAACATAGTGTACTTGTAGCAAGGTCCTTACCAATTGAACTTCGCTATTTGTACAATAATTTTTGACACGTTTTTTGACACTTGCATTGTTGTCAAGTGTCAATTGGATGGGAAAACTTTTTCAAATTTAAACTGTCAAACAAGGTAATGTCACGTGGCAAAGTGTAAACTAAAGTGTACATCATAGTGTACATGTAGAAAGGTTCTTACGGATTGAACTTTGTTATTTGTACTCTAATTTTTGACATGTTGTTCGACGCTTGCATTGTTGTCAAGTGTGAATTGGATGGGAAAACTGTTTGAAAATTAAACTGTCCGGCAAGGTAATGTCACGTGGCAAAGTGTAAACTAAAGTGTACACCATATTGTACATGTAGAAAGGTTCTTACAGATTGGACTTTGCTATTTAAACATCGATTTTGGACACGTTGTTCGACACTTCCATTGTTGTCAAGTGTCAATTGGATGGGAAACCTATTTGAAATTTAAACTGTCAAATAGGGTAATGTCACGTGGAAAGGAGTAAATGAAACTGTGTAACATAGTGTACTTGTAGCAAGGTCCTTACCGATTGAACTTTGCTATTTGTACAATAATTTTTGACACATTGTTGGACACTTACATTGTTGTCATGTGTCAATTGGATGGGAAAACTATTTGAAATTTAAACTGTCCAATTAGGTAATGTCACTTGGCAAAGTGTAAACTAAAATGTACACCATAGTGTACATGTAGAAAGGTTCTTACGAATTGAACTTTCCTATTTGTATACTAATTTTTGAGACGCTGTTTGACACTTGCATTGTTGTCAAGTGTGAATTGGATGGGAAAACTGTTTGAAAATTAAACTGTTCGAC
>NW_019245085.1:0-1519 GCF_002742605.1 Olea europaea var. sylvestris | reverse complement strand
TACTAGGTGTGGTGCGTACCTAGAGAGTTGCTTGAACTTTCTCTCATAATCTTCAAGTTTCATCTTTCCCTGTTTGAGTTGAATGAATTTTGTCTCCTTGCGATCCCTCAGGGCTTGTGGAAAGTATTTTCCCATCACTTCCTCCTTAAATTACATCTAAGTCAGAGCACGTTGTTGTGCTTCTATTCTAGTGCAAGATGCTGACTCCCACTAATGGCCTACCGCGTCAACCAACATAAATTCTGCACATAACTCCTTTTGAGCATTACTACAAGATAGATGTTTGAAGATTCGCTCCATTCCTCTTATCCATTCTTCAGCTGCTAGTGGGTCTGCCTTGCCATCGATGGTTGGGGGTTTGTAGCGACGGAACTGTTCCACGATTGAGCTGGTGTTGTTAGTGTTTGTACCATGGGGACCACCCTGTGCTTGTTGCCTACCCAAATCTTGTACCGCCCTTAGCAAATCCCTGATGATCGTAGCTTGGTTTTGTTGTTGTCTCAACATTTTCTTAATACAAATAAAATTTTAATTTAGGAAAAATTGGTAAAATACTCTAATATTATTAATAATCTTTGTAATAACGAAGAATTTTAATATAATTTCCAAATCCTTACATATAGAAAATTTGCTCTTCAAAAAATCAAATAAATAAATAAATAATCAAACTTTTCCTAAGCAAATAAATAACACTTATCCCTAATCTAGAATCTTTTTCTTTATGTCGTTTCATCATCCAAAGTAATACATGACTTGGGCTCAGAATCCATAACCAAAACAATGAAATTTTGTGGTTGGACTTCTTGTTCAGGGTCTTCCGGCTCTGGTTCGATCTCCTCCTCTGGGTCTTCCTCCGGCTCTGGCTCCGGTTCGGGTTCGGGCTCGGGTGCTGGTGCTTGTTGTCTATGGTTCCATAAAATTATGATATCTTCACAGTATCCTTTAAAATCAATCTTATTCCAATCTTCTTCCAAATATAGATCATAATCCATGTCCCTCACAAAGTAAGCCAAGTCTCTCCATTGAAGTCACATAGTGCTTATAAGGTGATATACCGAAATGATTGTACCCTCATTATATCCAAACGACCTTGCTCGCTCCCACTTAGAAAGGAAATCTTCAACATGTTCAACAAAAATTCGCTCCATCTCACTTCATAATTTATGTAGTTCTCAATGGCCATTTCAGCACACTGGAGGTACGTTGGGCTATTTCTAGTCATCTTAATCATATGACAAGTATAATTTCAATTATGCTAAATTTTGTATCATCAATATTATTTTGTTCTCAGTGCATAAATGATTTTTTGGTAAAATGACAAATAAACTATGCGAGGTAAACATGCTTATACATTTTATAATATGTAGCGATGTTTAAAAACATGACATTACATTTCATACCTGAGATCAATTGGAGAGTAGCCGAATGGTGAGCACCACGTGCCAAGTATTCTTTATATCAGTACATATTTAAAAATTTACAATCACAATATAAAAATACTTTGATTTTATTTGTTTAA
>NW_019245084.1:0-1519 GCF_002742605.1 Olea europaea var. sylvestris | reverse complement strand
CACTAAGTGGGTAGAGGCTGAGCCCTTGGCCATCATCACAACAACAAAGGTGCAAGGTTTCGTCTGGAAAAATATAATATGCAGGTTTGGCATACCCAAAGTAGGCATTACAGATAATTACAAATAATTTGACAATCACAGTTTTAGAGCCTTCTGCACAAGCTACCACATCGACTACAGGTTGATTTCAGTCGCTCACCCACAGTCAAATGGACGAGCTGAGGTGACCAATCGAACCAGACTATGGGATCTGAAGACAAGGCTGGAAAAGCAGAAAGGAATTTACGCAGATGAGTTGCCTAATGTACTATGGGCGTATCACACGACCCCACGGGAATCGACTGGTGAAACTCCTTTTAAGTTATCATTCGGGATGGAGGCAGTTGTCCCCATCGAAATTTTGAGTGAGGCTGGTCGAATGAAAACCAAGCAGCTTAACGTCGCAGCCACCAGGGCAGAACTCAACTTACTCAAAGGGGCTAGAGAAAGGGCAGTGATAAGGATGTCAACATACAAGTGAAGGGCCACTGAATATTTCAACCGAAGGGCAAGATCCAGAATTTTTCAACCAGGGGATCTTGTACTAAGAGATGGGCCGCAGCAGGACACCCCCCACCAAAGCTTGGGCCGAATTGGGAAGGGCCATATGAAGTAATCCACAGCCTCGGAAAGGGAGCCTATAGTCTGAAAAATATGAAAGGGAAGCCATTGGGTAAGCCATGGAATGCGGAACATCTCAAAAAGCACTATCAGTAGACCCGCAAATTAGAAAGATAGGTTGTTTCTTGTGTAAATACAGTAGAATAGGTTGCATTGTTCATTTTCCCCATGTAACGCCTCACGAAGGCGCCCTTAGGTGTAATAGCTTATCTTATTCAATGAAAGACCTTGGCAGTGGCGGATGATGAGGGCTTTACGAAAAGGCCAGCCTAGTTGGGACGTCTCGATGCGCCTACTAAGCCCACGAATCCAAGTATTTTTTATGCTAACAGGCAATCTTGAATCTCCACGCTTATCCCGTGAAGACATACGGTCGACATAGCCCACGAGACTAGGGGGAGAGCCTTAGAATGTAAAAAAATTGGCTAAGGCCCTAAACCGTCAGACCACCTCCCTCGATCGACATAGCCCACGCGGCTAGGCGGAGAGCCTTGAAAAGTCAAAAAATTGACTAAGGCCCTAAACCGTCAGACAACCTCCCTACGATCGACATAGCCCACGAGGCTAGACGGAGAGCCTTGAAAAGTTAAAAAATTGGCTAAGGTCCTAAACCGCCAGACCACCTGCTGAGGGTCGACATAGCCCAAACGGTTAGGGCAAGAGCCTTAAAAAGTCAAAAAATTGGCTAAGGCCATAAACCGCTACAAGTAAAAAAAAAAATGAGAACTAACAAAAGGTGCTACTGCTAAGCCATGCTTCAACTCGATGGGGAAACGCCACCACTGCCACCCCGTGACAAAAGACCAAGTGACCTAGATGACTGCGCCCCACCCTTCTTCCCCTTGTACTGTGCAAGGAA
>NW_019245083.1:0-1519 GCF_002742605.1 Olea europaea var. sylvestris | reverse complement strand
TCACCAATCTGTCCAAAACAACCACATTTACAGTGGCAGAGTCTGGTGGGAATGGTGGCAGAAAGGTGGTATTATGTTGATTTGTAGTTGGTAGCTTAATATGTTGTGAAAGTGGTGGTGGTTGGAAATTTATAATTTCTTTGTAATTTTTTAAAAATTTAAGGACTATGGTTGCAGTTGGTTATTCATCTTTTCTTTTTGTTTTATTTGAATAGGAGGGTAAAATCATCATTTTATTGAAAAAATGGACGAGAATAACCTTTTTCGCAATGAAAGGTGAAAAGTAGGGGTGAAAATGCTAAAAAATTAAAGGTAGGGACGTTTTGCACAATAACATTGAAAGATAAGGACCTTTTGTGCTAATTATGCCAAAAAATGAAAGATAAGGAAGTTTTGTACAATAATATTGAAAGGTAGGGACCTTTTGTGCTAATTACCTTTTGATTTAACGGAAAATTTTAACGGCGAGTTGACAGAATGACGTTTTGCGCAAAAAAAGGTAAAGGTGGGGGTGTAATCCACCAAAAAATGAAAGGTAGGGACGTTTTCCACAAAAAAACATCGAAAGGTAGGGACGTTTTGTGCTAATTACCCAAAAATTTATATTCCATTTCTTTGTGATATCTTTTCCTTTATATTATTGGAAGTAAAAAGTTACCAAACTATTGTATATCCTGATTTCAAGGTGTGAAAAAAAAACAATTCTAATCAAGTTAAGAAATAATTCTTTTTTTATTCTAGTGTTGGAAAACGAAGTTAATGAGAGATATTATCTCTTATCTCTAGGGAGATGTCTCGAGCGAATTAGAACAATTTGATAAAGGATCTCCTATAAGCAGTTCAAGATCTTGGCAGGCTGAATCAAAATCCAACTCCACCAACACCATCAGCTCCTATCACTCTCTCGACTCATGCCTCAGTGGTTGAGTTATTTTGAAGGCATAAGTCCCCTTCCTTCGATGGAGCATCTGGTCCACTAGTAGTTGAAGAGTGGCTTCGTAAGTTAGAGCGAATTTTTCAACTCATTGACTCACTGATGTCCAAAAGGTCCAGTGTACAGAGTTTATGTTCACCGATGATGCAAGTCATTGGTAGCATTCGATTTCCCAAACTAGGACCCCTGAGAAGCAATTGGCGTTGACTTGTGAATAATTCAAGGAGGAAGTGATGAACAAGTATTTTCCTCAATCTTTAAGGGATTTCAAGGAAAGTGAATTCCTTCACCTTAAGTAGGGTAATATGTCCTTAATTGATTATGAGCGAAAATTCGACCAACTCTCATGGTATGCTCCACACCCGGTGGACACGAAAATTAAGAAGACTCGAAGGTTTAAGTGAGGGTTAAAACTAGACCTAAGCATGATTCTTAGGTCACATCGTTTTACATCATACCATGAAATGCTAGAACGAGCTCACGCTATTTGGTATTAGAAGGTAAATATAAAGCAACACCGTCAATTGTATAACCAGAAGGACAAAGGATAGGTTGGAAAGAGAAAATAGAATGGTCAAGACAAAG
>NW_019245082.1:0-1519 GCF_002742605.1 Olea europaea var. sylvestris | reverse complement strand
TCTTGGTCCTCCATGTTAAATTAATTAGATTTTGGTCCTTCAACTTTTCTTCAAATGCTTATTTGTCTCCAAACTTCCATCCATTGGCGATTTGATTAATTTTTCTTTTGCAATTACTTAGAAAAGGGTCCAAAACTAAAACAAGATGAGATTAACCCAAATTAAAGTAAAATTCAATACTGAAAAGACACAAATGCTTAGTAATGTGGCCCGAATAAGTACACAAAATGCACTTATCAAACACCTGAAAACTAAAATCTTTGGTCGTTCTCAAACAAAACGAAACAAAACTTAGGTATGAAACATAATACTATCCCAAACAAATCATAAATAAAAGACCCAACATTGAACTGCTTACCATACACCACAGGTTCAAATTTGAGTAACACTTTAGCAAGTTCTAAACAACATCAAAAATAAATTTTTACTTATCTGATGTTCGAAAGTGTGTGTGCATGTGATTAGCCAATGTTGAACTCACACCCATACTAGAACATAACCAATCAAATGTTGTTGATTCACTCATAATTCCAATCCACTTATGATCAGTTTTTCCTCACACTCTTGGACAAAATCACTCATTATGCTTTCTCTCCAATCTTGATGTATTTCTAGCACACGTGGATTCCAAAAATTCATTATGATGCATTTTTCACACAAAGTGGTCAAAATTAGATATTTTTAAACTTAGAAGGGATATGGTAAGTATTTACAAAAAACCCACCAGCGGTCTCTAGAGTTTAAAACTTCTGATAATCTAAATCTCTCTCTTTTTACTCTTTCTCCTTTTTTTGACATATCATGTGCAAGATTTCTCTCCGTTAAGCTTTTTAAATGATACTTGTAACGAGTTGTAGATAGATGACTCCCAAGTTAGATGACTATAGAGTGCCAGATTTTTAGATACCCTACAGGCTTAATAATTCAAGTAAAAAATGTTATGAAAAGAGTTAGAAGATATATCACTTTTCTTTTGATGTGGGGATCTAATTTTCATTCTTTTGATATCTTATAAGCAAAACTTATTTCCATTAAACTTACTAAATAATCCTTGTAGTGAGCTTTAGGATGATGAGTCTCAAGTCAGATGACTATAGGGCACTAGGTTTTAAAGACCCTGGCAGGCTTAATCACTCGATTCATAAAGGCTAAGAAAAGAAATAAAAGTGTAACACATTTTATTTCGATGTGAGATTTGAATTTTAAAAACTAGTCAGTGCCCGTTCTAGACTCCTTAACTCAAACTCCTTCAACCAATAGTGGGATCTAAGAACTCCAAACCATCAAATTTCTATGAAACAAGCACTAACCTTCCTGCCCTCAAACTGCATTTTAGCAGTTTGGTTCCTATACTAAGAATTTAGGAATTTACTCAAGTATCAATCAATAACATCAATAGTTAAATCCACACAATTAAGTCAGGCCCCAATACAAGTGATAAGTCAATATGGCTATGTCCTAAAATAATTAAGTCCAACATGGATAATTACTCAAGTAAAAGCGCATGTTATGGTGTTGT
>NW_019245081.1:1148-1519 GCF_002742605.1 Olea europaea var. sylvestris | reverse complement strand
GCGAAAAATGACGAAATTGCCCCTTGCGCGATTTTTGTTTCCGATCAACCTGTTAAATTTGAGCCCTTTCCGACACCGTCCCGAAAATGACGAAATTGCCCCTGGCGCGGTTTATGTTTTCGATCAACCTGTCGAATTTTAGCCCATTCCGACACTGTCGCGAAAATGACGAAATTGCCCCTGGCGCGGTTTTTGTTTTCGATCAACCTGTTAAATTTTAGCCCATTCCGACACAGTTGCGAAAAACAATAAAATTACCCTCGGCGCGAATTTGGTTTCCGATCAACCTGTCAACTTTGAGCCCATTCCGACACCGTCGCGAAAAATGACGAAATTGCCCCTGGCGCGGTTTTTGTTTCCGATCAACCTGT
>NW_019245081.1:0-1135 GCF_002742605.1 Olea europaea var. sylvestris | reverse complement strand
CGCGATTTTTGTTTCCAATCAACCTGTCAAATTCTAGCCCATTCCGACACCGTCGCGAAAAATGACGAAATTGTCCCTGGCACGGTTCTTGTTTCCGATCAACTTGTCAAATTTTAGCCCATTCCAACACCGTCGCGAAAAATGACGAAATTGCCCCCCGGCGCGATTTTTGTTTCTGATCATCCAGTCAAGTTCGAGCCCGTTCCAACACCGTCGTGAAAATTTACGAAATTGACCCTGGCGCGATTTTTGTTTCCGATCAACTTGTCAAATTTTTGCCCATTCCGACACCGTCGCGAAAAATGATGAAATTGCCCCCGGCGCGGTTTTTGTTTCCGATCAACCTGTCAAATTTGAGCCCATTCCGCCACCGTAGCGAAAAATGACTAAATTGCCTCCGGCGCTGTTTTTGTTTCCGATCAACCTGTCAAATTTTAGCCCATTCCGACACCGTCGTGAAAAATCACGAAATTGCCCCTGGCGCGGTTTTTGTTTCCGATCAACTCGTCAAATATTAGCCCATTCCGACACCGTCGCGAAAAATGACGAAATTGCCCCCGGCGCGGTTTTTGTTTCCAATAACGGTCAAATTTTAGCCCATTTCGACACCGTCGCAAAAAATGACGAAATTGCCCCTCGGCGCGATTTTTGCTTCCGATCAACCAGTCAAGTTTGAGCCCATCCCAACACCGTCGCGAAAATTTACGAAATTGACCCAGGTGCGGTTTTTGTTTCCGATCAACCTGTCAAATTTTAGCCCATTCCGACACCGTCGCGAAAAATGACTAAATTGCCCCTGGCGCGATTTTTGTTTCCGACTAACCAGTCAAATTTTAGCCCACTCAGATACAGTCGCGAAAAATCACGAAATTGCCCACGACACGATTTTTTTCCGATCAACCTGTCAAATTTCAGCCCATTCCGACACCGTCGTGAAAAATGACGAAATTGCCCCTGGCGCGATTTTTGTTTCCGATCAACCTGTCAGATTTTAGCCCACTGCGACAGAGTCGCTAAAAATAACGAAATTGCCCCGGCGCGATTTTTGTTTTCGATCAATCTGTCAAATTTGAGCCAATTCCGACACCGTCGCGAAAAATGACGAAATTGCCTCAGACGCGGTTTTTGTTTCCGA
>NW_019245080.1:0-1519 GCF_002742605.1 Olea europaea var. sylvestris | reverse complement strand
CAATTTTGTCATTTGTCGCGACGCTGTCGGAATGGGCCAAAATTTGGCAGGTTGATTGGAAACGGCCCGCAAAATTGGACTCGAGGCACAGACCCGGGATCATGAGATCTTAGCTAAATTCCTTCGTTTGGGCCTCCGAATAATTAATTTTCGTGTTAATTTTGTCAGGTTGAAGAAGTACTCGACAGAAAATAAACAAAGAAAAATCGCACCAGGGGCAATTTTTTCTTTTTCGCGATGGTGTCGAAATGGGCCAAAATTTGGGAGGTTGATTGGAAACGGCCCACGAAATTCGACTCGGGGCGCAAACCCAGGATCATGGGAGTTTAACCAAATTCCTTCGTTTGGGCCTTCAAATAATTAATTTTCGTATTAATTATGTCAGGTTGAAGAAGTGCAGGACTGAAAATTAACAAAGAAAAATTACATCAGGGGCAATTTTGTCATATTTCGCGACGGTTTCGGAATGGGCTAAAATTTGGCAGGTTGATTGGAAACGGCCCGCGAAATTGGACTCGGGGCACAGACCCCTGATTACGGGATTTTAGCAAAATTCTTTCGATTGGTCCTCCGAATAATTAATTTCCTTATTAATTATGTCATGTTGAAGAAGTGCACGACAAAAAATTAACAAAGCAAAACCACACCAGGGGCAGATTTGTCATTTGTCACGACGGTGTCGGAATGGCTCGAAATTTGGCAGGTTGATTGGAAACGGTCCTCGAAATTGGACTCGGGGCACAGACCTGGGATCACGGGATTTTAGCCAAATTCCTTCGTTTGGGCCTCCGAATCATTAATTTTCATATTAATTATGTCAGATTGAAGAAGTACTGGACAGAAAATTAACAAAGCAAGACCGCACCAGGGGTAATTTTGTCATTTATCGCGATGGTGTCGGAATGGGCCGAAATTTGGCAGGTTGATTGGAAACGGCCCGTTAAATTGGACTTGGGGCACAGACTCGTATAACAGGATTTTAGCCAAATTCCTTCTTTTGGGCCTTTGAATAATTTGTTTCTTTATTAATTATGTCAGGTTGAAGAAGTGCTGGATAGAAAATTAACAAAGAAAAACCGTACCAGGGGCAATTTTGTCATTTGCCGCGATGGTGTCGAAAGGGGCCGAAAATTTTCAAGTTGATTGGAAACGGCCCAAGAAATTGGACTCGGGGCATGGCCTTGGGATCATGGAATTTTAGCTAAATTCCTTCGTTTGGGCCTCCGAATATTTAATTACGTCAGGTTGAAGAAGTGCGGGACAGAAAATTAACAAAGAAACACCGCACCAGGGGCAATTTTGTCATTTGTTGCAACGGTGTCGGAATATGCCGAAACTTGGCATGTTGATTGGGATCGGCCCGTGAAATTAGTCTCGGGGCATAGACCCGAAATCACGGGATTTTAGCCAAATCCCTTCGTTTGGGCCTCTGAATAATTAACTTCCGTGTTAATTTTGTCAGGTTGAAGAAGTGCTGGACAGAAAATTAACAAAGCAAAACCGCACCAGGTCAATTTTG
>NW_019245079.1:0-1519 GCF_002742605.1 Olea europaea var. sylvestris | reverse complement strand
GAGGAACATTTTTATTGGCCTAAAATGTGACATGACGTAGAACAAATATGTGGAAAGTGCATAACTTGTAAAAAGGCTAAGTCAAAGTTTCAACCCCATGGTTTGTATACTCCTTTGCTTGTACCTAGTGAACCTTGGGTAGGCATATCTATGGACTTTGTGTTAGGTTTGCCTAGGACAAAAAGGGGTCGGGATTCAATTTTTGTAGTGGTCGATAGGTTTAGTAAGATGGCGCACTTCATACCATGTCATAAAACTGACGATGCTACTAATATTGCAGACTTATTCTTTAGGGAAATAGTAAGTTTACATGGAGTACCTAAAAGTATAGTGTCTGATAGGGACGTGAAGTTTTTAAGTCATTTTTGGCGTGTTCTGTGGAGTAAGTTAGGAACTAAGTTATTATTTTCTACAACTTGTCACCCACAAACAGATGGACAAACTGAGGTAGTTAATCGAACTATGACTCAACTACTTAGGACGATGATCAATAAAAATCTAAAATCATGGGAAGAGTGTTTACCGTTTATAGAGTTTGCATTTAACCGAGCTACACATTCTACTAATTCGTTTTCTCTTTTTGAAATTGTTTATGGTTTTAATCCACTAACACCTATGGATTTAATGTCTTTGCTTGTGCATGAACGAGGTAGCTTGGATGGGAAACGAAAAGCCGAGATGGTGAAAACACTCCATGAAAAGGTTAGGATGCAGAGTGAAGAGAAAGGAAAGCTGATTGCATCAAAAGCAAATAAAGGAAAAAGATGCATTACATTTGAGCCTGGAGATTCGGTTTGGGTGCATTTCAGAAAAGAATGTTTTCCAGAACAGAGGAAGTCAAAATTGCAACCACGAGGCAATGGACCGTTTCAAATCATCGAGAGGATCAATAACAATGCATACAAAGTAGATTTACCTGGTGAGTATAATGTTTCAGCTACTTTTAATGTCGCTGATCTTTCTCTTTTTGATGCAGGTTCAGTTTCGAGGATGAATCCTTTCAAAGAGGGAGGGGATGATATGAATCAAGGCGCGTGAACAACCAAGACAACTCAAGCGTCAAGTCACGGGAAGGATCTGTTGGTCGTCGAAGGTGGACCGATGACGCGATCGAGGATGAAGCAAGTGAAAGAAGCAATGGGATTGCTCATCAAGCAAGTCAATGAAGACACAATGTTCGGGGTGCAAAATGGAGCAAGTTTCATGTTGGAGTCGAGGACCGAAAGGACTTGGATCAACGTGATAAAGACGGAAGAAAATGAAGCCGAAGATTGCTCCATGCGACTACATGGTTAAACAACATATGCGGTCGCATAGATGGCCTCAGGGATAATATTGGGGGCAGGGACTTGTTCTATGCGACCGCATAGATTAACACTATGCGGCCGCATAGAACAAAAACATGAAAAAAATTCATTTTTTTTTTATTTTTTTCTGAATTTCCTAGTTTCGATAGAATTCTTATGAAATCAAATTATTACCATAATTTGATGGGTTTTGGACGTTTTTTACTCATTAG
>NW_019245078.1:0-1519 GCF_002742605.1 Olea europaea var. sylvestris | reverse complement strand
TATATACTTGTTGTTAGGTCTAGGAGAGATGAAATCCACCTCAGTGGTTCTACAATTAGCTGACCGGTCCACCATACAACCAAAGGGAGTAGTTGGGGATGTGTTAGTTCAGGTTGATAAATTTTACCACCCCGTTGATTTCTTGGTATTAGATGTGAAGGTTGAGGTAGATGTTAACACTAAAATCCCTATTATACTTGGTAGACATTTTCTTGCTACAGCTAACGCTCTAATCAATTGTAGGAATGGTATGATGAAGCTAACATTTGGAAATATAACTCTAGGATATTTTTCATGTCACCAAACAACCTATGGAAGATGATGAATGCCATCAAACCTACCTGATTGATGCATTCACTCAGAAAGAAGCATCCAAAATAATTGATTCTAATCCTTTGAACTCTTTTCTTCTAAATATTAAAATTTCATGTGGTTTTGATGTTGATGAATATGCTAACAATTGTGTTGTTTTTGCAAAATTGCAGAACCACAGGACTTCACCATGGCAACCCAAGTTTAAGGCATTGCAAGAAAGGACTGGAGGCCAGAACTGAAACATGTGTTCCTTGGACTGGTAATGCCTTTTCTGTCATTATTTTGTCAGAATTGAATGCATTACAATGTAAACAACTTTTAAGCATTCTGAATGAATACAAATCTGTATTAGGGTAGACCATAGTCGACATCAAAAGTATTAGTCCTTTAATTTGTTCCCATATGATTCATCTAGAGAAAGGGACTAATCCTAGGAGAGACCCACAACGTAGGTTAAACCTCACAATAAAGGAAGTAGTAAAGAATGAGGTATTTAAATTGCTAGACACATGAATAATTTACCCAATTGTAGATAGTAAATGGGTTAGCCCTAAACAGGTGGTCCTCATAAAGTCAGGTGTCACTGTAGTAAAAAATGAAATAGGTGAATTGGTCCCTACAAAAACGGTAACTGGTTGGCGTCATGTACATTGATTATAGGAAGTTAAATGTTGCCACTCACAAAGACCATTTTTCCCTTCCCTTTTTGGACCAAATACTAGAACGTGTGGTTGATAATCCCTTTTACTGTTTTCTAGATGGCTATTCAGGATGCTATCAAATTGAGATTACTTTAGAAGACCAGGAAAAAACCACATTCACGTGTCCTTTTGGTACCTATGCATTTCGTAGAATGTCATTTGGACTTTGCAACGCCCCTGCCACATTTCAAAGATGCGTGATAAGTATGTTTAGTGATATGGTAGAGGAATGCATTAAAGTTTTTTTATGGATGACTTGACTGTTTTTGGGACCTGCTTTGATGCATGTTTGTTAAATTTGAAAAGAGTCTTGGCTAGATGTGAAGAAAAAGGCTTAGTTTTGAATTGGAAAAAATGTCACTTCATGGTGTCTTCTGATATTGTCTTAGGGCATGTTATTTTGTGTGATAAGAGTGTAAGATATGATATTTTCCCTCTTAATTGTTGCATTAGTATGATTATTTGATGTAAAAAATGTACTCATTATACTTATGTTATGATTC
>NW_019245077.1:0-1519 GCF_002742605.1 Olea europaea var. sylvestris | reverse complement strand
GAAATGGGCTAAAATTTACCAGGTTGATCGGAAACAAAAATCGCGCTGGTGGTAATTTCGTCATTTTTCGCGACGGGGTCGGCGTGGTCTAAAATTTGCCAGGTTGATCGGAAACAAAAATCGCGCCGGGGGCAATTTCGTTGTTTATCGCGACGGTGTCGGAATGGGCTAAAATTTGACAGATTGATCGGAAACAAAAATCGCGCCGGGGGCAATTTCGTCATTTTTCACGACGAGGTCGGAATGGGCTGAAATATGACAGGTTGATCGGAAACAAAAATCGCGCCGGGGGCAATTTCGTTGTTTATCGCGACGGTGTCGGAATGGGCTAAAATTTGATAGATTGATCGGAAACAAAAATCGCGCCGGGGGTAATTTCGTCATTATTCGCGACGGTGTCGGATGGGCTAAAATTTGACAGATTGATCGGAAATAGAAATCGCGCCGCGGGCAATTTCGTCATTTTTCTCGACGGTGTCGGAATGGGCTAAAATTTGACAGATTGATCGGAAACAAAAATCGCGCTGGTGGCAATTTCGTCATTTTTCACGACGAGGTCGGAATGGGCGAAAATTTGCCAGGTTGATCGGAAACAAAAACCGCGTCGGGGGCAATTTCGTCATTTTTCGCGACGGTGTCGGAATGGCTAAAATTTGACAGATTGATAAGAAACAAAAATCGCGTCGGGGGCAATTTCGTCATTTTTTGCGACGGTGGCGGAATGGGCTAAAATTTGACAGATTGATCGGAAACAAAAATCGCGCCGGGGGCAATTTCGTCATTTTTCGTGACGGTTTCGGAATGGGCTAAAATTTGTCAGATTGATCGGAAACAAAAATCGTGCCGGGGACAATTTCGTCATTTTTCGCGACGGTGTCGGAATGGGCTAAAATTTGACAGATTGATCGGAAACAAAAATCGCGCAGGTGGCAATTTCGTCATTTTTCGCGACGGGGTCGAAATGGGCTAAAATTTGACAGATTGATAGGAAACAAAAATCGCGCTGGTGGCAATTTCGTCATTTTTCGCGACGGGGTCGGAATGGGCTAAAATTTGCAAGGTTGATCGGAAACCAAAATCGCGCCGGGGGCAATTTCGTTATTTTTTGCGACGGTATCGAAATGGGCTAAAATTTGACAGATTGATCGGAAACAAAAATCGCGCCGGGGGCAATTTCGTCATTTTTCGCGACGGTGTCGGAATGGGCTAAAATTTGACAGATTGATCGGAAACAAAAATCGCGCAGGGGGCAATTTCGTCATTTTTCGCGACGGGGTCGAAATGGGCTAAAATTTGACAGATTGATAGGAAACAAAAATCGCGCTGGTGGCAATTTCGTCATTTTTCGCGACGGGGTCGGAATGGGCTAAAATTTGCAAGGTCGATCGGAAACCAAAATCGCGCCGGGGGCAATTTCGTTATTTTTTGCGACGGTATCGAAATGGGCTAAAATTTGACAGATTGATCGGAAACAAAAATCGCGCCGGGGGAATTTCGTCATTTTTCGCGACGGTGTCGG
>NW_019245076.1:0-1519 GCF_002742605.1 Olea europaea var. sylvestris | reverse complement strand
TGTTCATTTTTGGCGAATTGCTAGTCTAATTCGATTGGAATCGAGCCAATGAAAAGTGATTTTTGACTTCATGATAACATTGGCTTTGTTCATTTTTGGCGAATTGCTAGTCAAATTCGATTGGAATCGAGCCAATGAAAAGTGGTTTTTATTTCATGATAAGTTCGAGTTTGTTTGTTTTTGGCGAATTGCTATTCTAATTCGATTAGAATTGAGCCAATGAAAAGTGGCTTTCGATTTCATTCTAACATCGGGTTTTGTCGTCTTTGGGAAATCGCTAGTCTAATTCGATTGGAATCGAACTAATGAAAAGTGGTTTTTGATTTCATGATAACACCGGGTTTGTTCGTCTTTGGCAAATTGCTAGTCGAATTCGATTGGAATCGAGCCAATGAAAAGGGGTTTTTGATTTCATCATAACTGCGGGTTTGTTCATTTTGACGAATTTCTAGTCCGATTCGATTGGAATCGAGCCAATGAAAAGCGGTTTTTGATTTCAAGATAACTTTGGGTTTGATCATTTTCGGTGAATTGCTAATCTAATTCGATTGGAATCGAGCTATTGAAAATGGGTTTTGATTTCATGATAACTTCGGGTTTGTTCATTTTTGGCAAATTGCTAGCCTTTTTCAATTCGAAACGAGCGAATGAAAAGTGAGTTTCAATTTCATGATAACATCGGGTTTGTTCGTCTTTGGTAAATTGCAAGTCTAATTTGATTGGAATCGAGACAATAGAAAGTGGTTTTTGATATCAACACAACTTCGGGTTTGATTGTTTTCGGCAAATTGCTAGTCTAATTCGATTGGAATCGAGCCAATAAAAAGTGATTTTTAATTTCATGATAACTTCGGGTTTGTTCATTTTTGGCGATTGCTAGTCTAATTAGATTGGAATCGAGCCGACGAAAAGTGGCTTCCGATTTCATCATAACTTCGGGTTTGTTCGTTTTTGGAGAAATGCTAGTCTAATTCGATTGGAATCGAACCAATGAAAAGTGGTTTTTGATTTCATAATAACTTCGGGTTTGCTCATTTTTTACGAAATGCTTGTCTAATTCGATTGGAATCGAGCCAATGAAAAGTAGTTTTTGATTTCATGATAACTTCGGGTTTCTTCATTTTTGGCGAATTGCTAGTCTAATTCGATTGGAATCGAGCCAATGAATAGAGGTTTTTGATTTCATGATAACTTCGGGTTTGATCGTTTTCGATGAATTGCTAGTCCAATTCGATTGGAATTGAGCCAATGAAAAGTGGTTTTTGATTTCATGATAACTTCGGGTTTGTTCGTTTACGGCGAATTGTGTCTTATTCGATTAGAATCGAGCGAGTGAAAAGCGGCTTTCAATTTCACGATAACTTCGGGTTTGATCGTTTTCGAAAAATTACTTGTCAAATTCGGCTGGAATTGAGCCAATGAAAAGTGGTTTTCGATTTCATGATAACTTCAGGTTCGATCGTTTTTGGCTTATTGCTAGTCCAGTTCGATTGGAATCGAGCCAATGAAAAGTGGTTCT
>NW_019245075.1:115355-117260 GCF_002742605.1 Olea europaea var. sylvestris | reverse complement strand
TATATATAATTTTTTCTAATTGATAAGATGACGATAAATTGAATTTAAACTGTCAAAATCACTTCACACTAATTTTTTGGTGATTCAAGAGTTCGAGTTTCGACTAATTTTGAGGAGTAACAATCTTGCCCTCCAGTTCATCACTTAGGTAAATTCAAATGCGATCACAACTCATACCCACTTGGCCAGATATTGGGATGCGTTTTTCCACCCTGTGAGATTCCCTTTATAATGTGTGGACAATACTTCCAGAGGGCCGACAAAAAGCACCATTATTTTGCCTCCACATTACATCTGCCTTCCAATATAAATGTCGTCTTCACCTGTTGTGGAACTTTGATACTCCTTAGAAAACCCACTTGCTTTACAACTATGCCATTCTCGTGGGAGCCACTGCTTAAATATTGTACTGATGCAATATGGGTTATTGACAAAAATGATATTGAGAGATTTAATTTTTTTATTTTTTAATTCTGTTGGTGAGAATCCTTCAGATCTCACCATATTATCTTTGGTAAAGAGATTTGTATGTTGTGAGATACATGTAGCAAAATCTTATTTTTTTAATCAATTATTAGAAGAAAAATGAAAAGTGTTATGAAGTTAACTAGAATTTTAGACATTAAATCTGAGGGTTCTTCACCAATATATATGGCATTGTCAAAATTTAAAGGTTCCTAATTCATTTGTACTTTTTGCAAAATGTTAGGATCCCCCTACAATTTTTCCAATTATGCCCCTGTTTGTTTCCCATTATTTACTCATTAAAATGAATAAAACGACTGTTATTCTTCACATCAAATCAATATATTTGACTTTCTGTCTCTTGTGTGAGGTCCGTAATGACTATATTTTTCATTCTTACATTAATATGGCTCAAACGGGGCCTATATATGCTCCATCTCGTTATGTGTATGCATCATTATCAATTGGGATGGAAATAGGACATGACGTTCTATATGCTACTCCGCAGAGAAATTTTGGGAGGAGAGGAAACAAGGATTAAAATTTCTCATTTACTCTCTGATCTAATTATATTTTATTTTTTAAAATACAATTATATTTAAAAACATAAAGGTGAACTATGATTGCATTTTAAACATTGGCTAGGGTAAATTTTTTTTGTCATCCCTAATCATCAAGGTTAGAGCTATGACTACATTTCAAGATTTGGCCAAAATTTATACTGGTCTAGACCTCCCTTAGGAATTAGGGCCAATTTGATTAAGCCCTATTTGCTAAAAATATTTTTTAAATTTTTTTTAATTATAAAAGTTGATTAAATGTAGGGTCGAAAAATTGATAAAAGTTGTGGTTTCTATTAAATGTGTAGTACAAATAAATTGTTAATATTGATTTAAATATTTATTATTTTTTTAATTAAATCAAATGGGCTTAAAGTAAATTTTTTTGAACTAATATTATAAAGTTCAAAGAATTACGCTTTTTTATTGGAGTAAAGTTCAAATTGGGCAGTGCTATAATCCAAAATTTTTTGGGGCAACTTAAACAATTATACTAAAAATTAGACCTCATTTAAAAAATAGTACAAAGTGTGGGCTTGCAAATAAATACAGCAAATTGCATCGTAATGATGTATAAATTTATGTTATGATCAACATGATAAATAGAAAGTCAAGGAAAAAAGTCCTAAAAGCGAGAGCTAACCATTCAACCATCAAAATGAAAAATCGAAACAAAATTTCTTGCCTTTTAGATCAAATCTAAAATAAATGGGACTTTAGCAACATTTTTTGAAAATAATTTCTTCGCATTTTTCAAAATCTGTAAATAATCAAAATAATCCCACAGGTGAGAAATTATTCAAATTGTGTTTGATTTCAATAATATGTTATAGATCTCATAATTGTATTGCAACGCGAAAGCAATGATTAGCTAATTTGG
>NW_019245075.1:103697-113799 GCF_002742605.1 Olea europaea var. sylvestris | reverse complement strand
AATCTAAAGGTAGAAAATGCTATGGGTGCGGTAAAACTGGACATTTTATTAAAGATTGTTATGTTGAGAAAAACAAACAAAAAATAAAGGTTCACGATGAGGCAAATGTTATTACTTCGTTTGATGAATGTTGTGAAGTATATGTGTTATTGAACTCTGAACCTACTGAAGTAAATTTGACTGTGAAATCACATTTAAATGAATGGATACTTGATTCTGATGCATCGTTTTATGTTTCATCACATAAAACTTGGTTTGAAAACTTGCAAGAATCTGAAAGTGGACATGCTATTCTGTGCAATAATCATGCATATAAAATTGCTGGAATTGGTGATATCACGTTAAAATTTGACACTGGTAATGTGCTTAAATTACATGGAGTTAGATATATTCCTGAAATGGCTAGGAATCTTATTTCAGTAGGAGCATTAGAAACTTATGATTTTTTTGGTAAAATTGGAAACAACATGCTGAAAATGATTAAGGGTGCTCTTGTCACATGTAAAGGTATTAAAAGAAATGGTATTTATGTGACTGCTGTTGAAACTAGTAAAAATTCATTTTCCTCTATAAATTTGACCAACAAAGATGACACACACAAGTGGCATAATAGATTAGCTCACATAAGTATTAAAGGACTTAAACTGCTAAATGATAAAGGTGTATTTGGAAATGACTGTGTGTCTAATATGCCTTTTTGTGATCACTGTGTTCTTGGAAAACATCATAAGTTGTCTTTCTCATCTGGCATGCCCAAAACTACTAAAGTTTTGGAATATATTCATACTGATTTATGGGGGCCATCTACTAATCCTACAATGGGTGGGAATGGATATTTTTTGTCCATAATTGATGATTTTTCTCGTAGAGTGTGGGTTTATCTGTTAAAGGATAAAACTGAAACTTTTAAGTTTTTCAAATTATGGAAATTGCAAGTTGAAACTCAAACTGGCAAAAAGATAAAATATCTAAGAACTGATAATGGCCTAGAATTTTGTAATAAAGATTTTGATGATATGTGTGAAAAATGTGGAATTACTAGACATAAGACTGTTCCTTATACACCTCAACAGAACGGTGTGGCTGAACGTATGAATCGTACTTTACTTGATAAAGTTAGATGTATGATGTTGAGTTCTGGTATTCCTAAATCTTTTTGGGGTGAAGCTGTTATGACTGCGTGTTACTTGATTAACTTGACACCTTCTACTGCATTAAATGGTGACACTCCACATGAAAAATGGTATGGTAAATGTGCTGACTATACTGTGTTAAAAACATTTGGTTGTGCTGTTTTCTCTCATCAAAACGAGGCAAAACTAGAACCTAGAGTTGGGAAATGTGTTTTCTTAGGATACCCTGAAGGAGTTAAAGGGTATAGGCTTTGGGATAGAAGTCAAACTAGAGTTAAGATCATCATAAGTCGTGATGTTACATTTAATGAGTCTGAAATGCCATGTTTAAAACTAGATAGTGACACCTTGAGAGAAAAACAGCAAGAACACACTAGTGATAAATCTCATGAAGATTTAAGGTCTTTAAGTGATAAAACCCCCAACACCTCAATTGAGGTGGAGCATCAAAATCTTGAACTAGAAGATAATCAGGATGAACATATTGAGAGAAATGAGATTATAGAGGAATATCAAGAGGAGCAAAACCCTTTGTCTGATTACCAGTTAGCTAGAGACAGAGTTAGAAGAACATATAAGGTGCCTCAAAGGTTAGAGTCTGATTTTGAACTTGCTTATGCTAGTTATGAAGAACTAGTTGATAGGGAACCAAACACGTATGAAGAAGCCTTGAGGAGTGAACAATTTGAGGATTGGGTGAAAGCGATGAAAGAAGAGATAAGTTCCCTCGATAAGAATCAAACATGGGAATTAGTCCCAAGACCTAAAAACAAGTCTATTGTTGGGTGTAAATGGGTCTTTAGAATTAAGGAGGGAATGACCAAAGGAGAGAGTTTAAGGTTTAAGGCTAGACTTGTAGCCAAAGGATACACACAAAAGGAAGGGATAGATTATAATGAGATCTTTTCTCCAGTTGTTAAGTATACCACAATTAGGACTATGCTTGCATTAGTTGCACATTTTAATTGGGAACTTGAACAACTTGACGTTAAAACTGCTTTTTTGCATGGTGAACTTGATGAAAAGATTTTTATGGATCAACCTAAAGGTTTTGAAAATAAACAAAAATCTGATCATGTGTGCTTTCTTAAACGCTCTCTGTATGGTTTAAAACAATCTCCCAGACAATGGTACAAACGTTTTGATTCTTTTGTTAAAACTGTTGGTTTTAAAAGGAGTGAATTTGATCATTGCTTATACTATCAAGGAAATGCTAAAAATGATAACTGTGTGTTTTTATTGCTATACGTGGACGATATGCTTTTAATTGGTCCCAACTTGAAATTGTTAAATGACATAAAAATGACTTTGAGTAATGAATTTGATATGAAAGACCTTGGTAATGCTAAAAGAATTTTAGGCATGGAAATCCAAAGAGATAGGTCTAATTCAATTTTATCTTTGCATCAGACTCCATACATCATGAAAATCTTGAAGAAATTTGGCATGAATGATTGCAAACCTATTACATTACCTTTAGCTAATCACTTTGTATTATCTAAAGAACAATCACCTGCTAATGAAGAAGAAGAGGAATATATGAAAAATATTCCTTATACCAATGCCATTGGTTCTGTGATGTATTTAATGGTATGTACTAGACCTGACTTAGCATTTGTTGTTAGTACACTTAGCAGGTATATGTCCAACCCTGGTCCAAAACATTGGGAAGCCTTGAAATGGCTGTTTAGGTATTTGAAAGGAACATGCAATATTGGCTTGATATATAAGTTTAGTAACGAAGAAATAAAATTGAAAGGATTTACTGATGCTAATTATGCTGGTGATAGAGATAATAGGAAATCTACATCTTCCTATGTGTTTACTTTGTGTAATTCTTGTGTTAGTTGGAAATCTCAACTTCAACATGTTGTTGCTTTATCCACTACTGAATCAAAATATATTGCTGCTACTGAAGCCTTTAAAGAATCTTTGTGGTTTAAAGGTGTATTAAATGAACTTGGTGTTTTTGATAACAATGTGACAATATATTCTGATAGTCAATCTGCTATTCACCTATGCAAAAATCCTATCTTTCATGAACGTACTAAACATATGGATGTTAGATTGCATTTCATTAGAGATATGGTTTCTCAAGAACTGGTAAAACTTGAGAAAATCCTTTCAGAATATAATCCTGCAGACATGGGAACTAAAGTGCTCCCATTAGTAAAATTTAGAAGCTGCCTTGATCTTCTAAACATTGGTACAAACTTGTAAGTTCTTTTTTCTTTAAGTTATTTGTTATATTATCTAACTTGCAGGATGATTTGGTATCAAGGTGGAGATTGTTGGGTATTTTTTGGTAAGTGATACCTAAATCCCCTAGGCAATGATGAAAATCGAGGCCCGTTTAACTTCATATGCTATAAGCCTAATATTGAAGAACATATTGGACCCATACCACAATTGATGTAACCCAATTGTATTGGGTATTTGGAGGAAATCAGCCCATTGGGCTAGATGCTCAATACCCGACTATGGAGATAAATGAAATCACAAAAGATAGAATTGGTTGCAAATAATTATCTCGTGATAATTATCCTATCCCTACTATTTCTGTTGGACTCAAATTTAAACTTCCCTGTTATCTTGGAGATTTGATTTCCCTCGTGATAATATACAAGAGTTTTATATATCCAAAAAACTCAACCAATTTGAAAAAGAGAGAAGCCGGCTGCCTTCTTCTTCTTAGAGTGAGAACTTTTCTGCAAAAGAATAAAAAGACTTCCTTCTCTGTGAAAACCGAAGTCGACCTTTGTGGTGTGCCTTTGTGTGCCTTTTCTTCTTCGTGAATGAAAAAGTCTCCCAATTGAAGTTACCTTTGTGGTGTTGGGTCGAAGATTTCTGAGCCGGATTTAAAAAGGGGGATTTCGTTTCATTTTCTTCCATTAAGTTTCAGTTTCTGCATTTCATTTAGTTCACTGCTTCATTTTGGTTTCTTGAATTCCATTACATTTATTTGATTTAATCCTTCATTAACCTTTGTTGTGTGGTTGCAGGTTGGATTAAAAACAACAGGATTAATGCTTCTAAATTAGCATACATGAAAATTTAACTTTGAGTTAAAATTCTGATTTAGTATATAAGAAATGGATCAATTAGAGAGATGGATACAATGTATTGTTGAAAATGCAAATATGAATTATCAATGAAGGCTTTGTTTTGCATTAAGTGACATGCTAGAATGTCACACACTATCTAATTTGAATTTTTGTAATAGAACATTTTTACTTGAACTGATAGAAAAATTTAATTGATATTTAGATCTTACACCATACTTTAATATGAATTAAAATTGTTTCATTAAAAAGTGACATGTCGTATCATTTTGAAATTTAAAAGATCACAAAATGTCTAATATGATTGTTTTATTACGCATAGACATTAACAATAGTATCTAAATGTCGCAAAACCAAATGTTTGGAAGACAGTTAACTTTTGAATACTGTTACTTATTAAGAAAATGACACGATGTAGTTATAGATTTTTGAATCTCATAATTTGATGACAACATCAGTTCAATAACTACCGATCATCGAAGAATTTAAAACTCATGTTTATAAAAGCATATCAGAGATTGAGAAAATCAAGAATGAAATAGTGGGAAGTGAAATTATTTCAATTGTTATTGTGAAGATGAAACCACACAAAATAAAATAAAATAAAAAATTGAAAGATTTATGAAACTCGATTGTTCGAATTTTTTGGATTTCTCTTTTAGCTTTTTCGCTATTATACATTGGTGTACATATTATAGACTTCTATATTTCATTTTTATCTTTGAAATAAAATACTAGCAGTATGCTATAATGTCGCTTATATAGAAATTTAACTTTAAGGCATGCAATGTTCAATGTGTTAAAATGTTCTTGCAAGCCTCATTATTTCTGTGCATCAACAATCACAAGCAAAGTAATAGTCATTTTTCCATGAGTCTCGACCATATTTCATTCCTAAATGTATTGTTTGATGATACTTATCTCACATAATGTTTGTCACTTTTAAAAAAAGAAAAAGAAAGTAGGAAATACTTTACAATCTAACTTCACGTGTAATACAAGATTAACTAATGCCCCCATAGGCATGGCGCAGTGGTAAAGTAGGAAGGTTCGAATCTTCGCTGCAGCTGGAAGGCAATATTTATGTTGGAAGACAGTCGTCATGTGAAGGCAAAGTTATGGTGCGCTTTGTTGCCCCTTCGGAGATTCTATCCGCATGACGTAGAGGGAGGTCTACAGGAAAGAAAACCGCATCTCGAATATCTGGCCTAAATGTGTATAAGCTTTGATTGCATCTGAATTTACCTGAGTGGTGAACCAGGGGGAAGATCGCCACTCCTCAGGATTAATTACGCAAAGTTTAGACACCTGAGTTATCAAAAAATAAAAAATAAAATTAACTAAAGAATTAATTATAATTAAGGATATTATTCTATTTACTTGATTTTTGATTTGAACCTAGTTTCCTCATTTTATTTTTTTCAGCCATGTTCCGTTCCTGATTTATCATATCCTCATTTAGTAGCTATGCTAAACTTTTATACATTTTTTCAATACTATCAATGACAAAATATTTTCACTCGTGCAATAATCATGTTAAACTTTTATGTATTTTGTTCCAATAGAAAAATCATTTATTATATATCCTTTCAGGGACGGACCAAAGATTATTATTCAGTGCGGGCGATATTCAATTTAGGTTGAACTTTGAGTTTTTAGCACCTGAGATGAACTTTGAATTTGTCCTTATATATTATAGTGTGCAATATGCATTTAAATATTTTCTAACTAATCTATAAACTCAAAATGGATGAATTCTTCTAAAGCAAAATTAATGGGCTTTAATACCCCAAGCCCAAAGCTTAGAAGGTGGGTCCGCCCCGTGTCCTTCGTTGTGTAGATTGTTTTCGTGGAAAAACTATGCTAGTTCTCAGTGTATCGTTCGAATATTATCTGTTATTAAACTTCTATACATTGCCACCAGTGTTATTGAATGTTCTCAAAAGGGTAGTTAATTATGATATATGCTGATATAGTTAGGTTCCATCAACTTGAATTCGCTCTTTTACTTAAACTAGTTTCTGGCCATGCAATGCATGGCTTGAATTTTTTTTGAAGGTGATATTAATGTGTTGACTTACTTGAGTATTAAGTATTCATGAGGAAGAATTACATTGAATAAATTTTTGGGAAGCAAAGAAAATATTTAGTTGGTGTATAAGAAAGTTTGACAAGAAAATAATAAAGATAAAGAGAAAAACTATATGAAGAAAAGTAGACGATATGTTAACTTTGATATAAACTATTGAAAGCAGTTCAAAATAATAATTTTTGCTATGGATTTTGAAACAGACCTTTTATTGAGATTAGCTTTAGAAGGAACAACTTTTGTAGTGGTATCTTTCAATGAAAAATAAATAAATAAATAAATAAATAAGATAAAAGGTAAAAAGCATTTACTTTTTGCAGAGGAGTGTATAATGCTAGCAAGAAGAATGAAGAGCCTTATAATTGCTACTCAAACAAGGCCTTCTAATTTTGAACACATAAAGTGGAAATTGAGAAATTCAAGCACAATCAGGAGAACATGAAAAAAAAATCCATTTATACAACAAAATGTGCAATGTAGTGAGAAAAAAATAGCTTTACAAATAGAATGTTGATATTTGAATATAGGATTATGGTACAGAAATAATTTCACAATTGTTTAGTAGATACCTAAAACCCCAAATGAAGCAACTATAGAAATTGAGGATTCACCTTTCCAGCACTATATCAATTCCATATAAATAACCACAGTTGGCTTTATGGAGCTTCTCTTTCAAATTCTCGAACCAGCCTTACGGATTATGAGAAGACAATCTTTAGAAAAGAAAAGTATTTAAATTTCATTTCAATTCAAAAGTATCATGAGAAACCCATAAAAATAGCCCAAACAGTGATAGACAAACAACTCCAAGTCTTGATACTCATGGCACCCTGAGGGTGATCTGACAATAATTATATGACCAAGGATTGGTTCACATTAGGGACTTTATTATTGGTTCGTACCCACTAATGAGACTTTCTTAACACTCAAGTACATACGAAACACTAACCTTTGGAATTCAGCAAAAATAAATCAATGTGTAGTTGACCACTATGAACTCCTAAGTAGTATCTACATGCTATAATATAGCCTTGAGGCATGAGCAGCACGAGTTGTAGACTGGTTTGGAGTGGGCCTAAATGACATACCAAGTAGAAACTAGCAGTGTACAATTGCTCATTGCAGGAACTGGGCATTGCATTTTGGAGATAGTATTGATTGCTATCTTGTTGGAGAGAAAAGATAATAAAATATGAGCTCAACCTTTACGATCGTTATCTTTTCCATTTTTTGTTATTTGTTATATTATTGAATTCATTTGCCAGAAGTACATATAGCATAAATACTACCTGAAGAGCCTTTACCATGCCATCCATTATTTTAGGTTTAATAAGAGGTTCATCCATCTGAATACAATATCGTACTTGTTCTGAAGCTTTTGATGTACTTCATTACAATGCTATGTGCCTAGAAAATTTACAAAAGCAAAAAATTAGCAATATATCCAACCAACATAGGTTTCAATGATTCACAATAGATTGAAGGACTTATTTTACCAATTTAACATGATTCTGATGTCAATATCATATCGTGCCAAATCCTTTATAGCATTTTACATTGTTATTATTATCCGTCGCCACAACTATATCAATAAATCAACACCCAATTAGAAACCACAAAAAAGCACAAAATTTAGCATAATTTTATTGATATCTTTTGATTTATAAATAAACATAAATGGAGCAAAATGAAGTGGAGCTCTACCAACTTCATCCAACGATGATGCCATTTTTGCCCTTTTCCATGATCTCTGTAATTAAGAATTGAAATGTGAATAATCATATATGCATAACATTGTAGTCTCCACTATTTAAATATTCATTTCATTTATCCAATTATCATTTTAGCGGACATGAAACTTGCACAAAATTATATCTGACGTAAAATAAATTGTTTCATAAATCAATAAGGACTAATAAATTCTATGCATTACAACAAAAATGCAAATGAATAAATTTATGTGAACATGTGATTCAAAACCTTAGGCCTTCCTGAAGTGGTTACATTTATTTATTTAAATTTGATTTTCAAAAGCCTCATGAATTCATTTTATCATCAGCATATCACTTGCAAAAGTATCATGAATTGGTGGAGGCAAATATGAACCCAAGTCTTTGTCCTATCTTTATCATCATGTTATTTATTTCATTCGAATGATTAAGGTGTAAGCATAATACATTCACAGTAGTACAACTAAAAAGCCTGAATATATTTGTTACAAATTTGACAGAAATAGCAAGGCAAAAATAATGTCAATTGAGATATAAATGAAGACATACATAATAAAAGTACCTTTGCACTGGCATATATAGCAGGTTCTAACTTAAATGGCTTTCTGAGATTTCAAGAACCACAAGGTAAATCAACCACCCACCTGCACAAGTATTAACAAGAACTTTTTGTAAACATAGATAGTAAAATAATATTTAACTCTGTCAACAACATATTACTGCCTTTAATATCTCTATGTACCTTGAAAATTGAGTGCAAGTATAATAAACCCTGCATTAGATTATATATATAGTTTCAGCAAAATACAAGCTATTATAAGAGAAAAAGAAATAGGTCACTTGTAGACTTGCCACTCATAAGGGGGTTCGTAATGGCAGCCATTGTTGCTTAATGCTCAAATTTTTAGGTTACCTAAACATTCAGCAGTGTTTGCATCCCATAGTTGAACTTTGTATCTAAACTTCTACTTGAAGAACTTCACGATGGAGTGAATGGAATTTAACCAGCAAAAGACCAAGCAACAATGACACATTAAATGAATTCATAAAGTTCAAGCTAAATAAAACAACGCAACCATCCAATTATCTGAGACATGGAAAATCTATTGTCAAAGGTAGATCATAAGCAGCAATAGAGGCCTAACACTATGTAAAATGTTTTCAACAGAACGTTAAGGTATATATTCTACATAATAGAAGGTTGGATAAATTTTTATATCATTAGTCAAAAGCGATGAGAACATATTCATGACGAGGAATTAAATAATATACCTTCGTCTGTATAATCTACCTTTTTTATTTTTTTCTTCTCTAACTTACCATTTATTTACCTCTATGGGGTTAAATGTTAGATTGGTCTTCCAAGAAGAGATTTCACAGTAGTTTCATAGATAATAATGAAATTAATATGTAAAATTTTAGAAGAGAAGCTTACCACCCAAAGTATCCTTCGATAACCTTTCAACATGTTTAAGCATTTTCCAATTTGGCAGTTGATTACTTTACAGTATGGTCTCCACTGGAAAAATAAGTATGATGACATTAGCAAACTTTATATGATTTTAAACTAAAAATTTAGTGCATCTAGAAAGAGTGGGAGAGAGGATAATTACTCAAAATACCATAATTTGCTCCTTTAGAAAATGTGACTCCGACGCTTTGAAATCTCGTGTGTTAAGTAGTGTTGTATTTGCTATCGAATAACCTACATTTATTCCCATGTACAAAAATATTTAAAATAAACAATTTTAAAGTTATAAATATAAGATTATGCATTGAATTTTGACAAAGGGATGTTACTGTATTTTAAGAATCTTTCTGTATTTTCAAAATTCGTTAGAATTAGACTAAACAGGGACATAAAAAATATTCATTTTGACAGATATCTGCTGCGATTTTTTGTCTGTACAAATTTATCTTCTTTGGTGAAACTATTTCTAATGGATATCCGAAAACGAAGCATTCTATGTATTTGAGAAGGAAAATTCCAAAATTTGGCATATAAAAAAGATAGTTTAAAGTTAGATTATATTAATACTGTATGTAAATATGACATTAAATTAAATAAAAAATTAAATATTATAGTAA
>NW_019245075.1:97156-100038 GCF_002742605.1 Olea europaea var. sylvestris | reverse complement strand
CATTAGTTTAGATGAAGCACTAATAGCTAATAACATTAAATTATAAGTGCAATTAAATACAATGAATTATGGTCGATTTAATACGACCCATAACATGTTGAAATTTAAACTGATGTTCACTATTACTACGATATAGAGTATTATTGTATTATAAGTGCAATTAAATACAATGAATTATGGTCGATTTAATATGACCCATAACATGTTAAAATTTAAAATGGTGTTCAATATTACTACGATACAGAGTATTATTGTAAAATCAATAGTGATCATTTGTTGGCACATTGTTATGTTTGTATTTTATTTCTCCCCCACCGTGTTGAACAATATCTATTTTTGGTAGTAGAAATTGGCCTAGTGATGCATAGTTAGAAAGAATAAAAGTTTTGTGATTAAAATGAAATTGAACTATTTTTTACAAAAAACTTCCTCGTTTTTAAATTATTTTGTTGATATTCAAATATTAAAGTTTGAATTTGAATTTGTTGATACATGATTCTTGTAATCGAATATATATCACATTTGATAGATTATTTGATGCTTTAAATAATTTAAATATGTTCATATAAATGTCTTGTTAAATCGATTCATCTAAATGTAATTGATTATTTGACTTGGAAAAAGAATATATATAAAGAAGTATATATTGAATAAGATTATTGAGGTGGATATTGAGGTGGGATCTGGGACAAAGTGTTATTAATTTTTTATTAATGTAATTATTTACGCAAAATGAAGTTGTTAGAAAATTTTGATAATATTGTATATAATTATGGGTATTTTTTTACAAAATTGTTAGAAATGTTATTTTCTTCATGAACATTTGATTTTTCTTTTGTTAAGAGTACTACGAAAATGCAATGTGAAGTGTAAGTAGATAGCACTTGCGGAGTGACACTACGTATTTGAGAACTCCGTGATATACGGACTGACTTCGAGCAAAGTGAAGTGTGCACGGAGTGCCTTACTTTGCTCATCGCGGACGCCCATTTCGCGCTACGCGGAGTGTTAAAAAAAACTAAATAAATCACCTAATGAAAAATATATATATACATATATATTTGACATTGAACATCATCTAAAAAAAAAAAAGTCGCGCTGCGCGGAGTGCCTTAGAAGCGTCCTTGAGGCACAGCGCGGAGTGCCTCACTCCAAGGTACTCCGCGTTGCTCACTACCCGCAATTTTCAGTTAACAAAAAAAAGTTTAAGATAAAACAAATTAAACAAGTGATATGGTTCCACTACAACTTTTCCAACTTCAAATTTTTTCTGTCACATAAGAACTTAACACTATAAACTTAAGTTTCAATTGCTTTTTTAACATAATAGTATGCTAAACTACATATTTTTTATATCATAAATACATTCTAAATTTACTTTTATCACATATTTTATGGAAATTAAATTTTTCGATCGTTGATTACGTGAGAAGCTGGTGTTGAAAACTTGCAAAATGAAATGCTTGCTAAAAACAAAATGATTAAATGGTTGAATGTGTGTAGCGTTTTGAATGCGTTCATAGATAAATGTTAGTGAGTAAATGTTGGTAGTTTGAATGATGGGTAAGTAAATTTTGGTAGTTGAAATGTGGGATGAATCAATGTTAGTAGTTGGAATGTGTAAATGTAAATTGAATTTAAGTATAGTTTGTTTTAATTCATTTAATGAATACTTATGCATTGGAATTTAAGTGTTTTTATTGTATTTAAAGTTGTATAAATTTGGTTGTTGCTTAACAAATTAGTAATTGGTAAGTTTACAAAGATAGAAAGAAGCTGTAAAATTTCATAAATTGTCCGAGCGTTGTTTTACGAAAATACAAGTGTTATACATATATTAGTAAAAGTGATGTATTTAATGGTTGAATTTTTATTTTTTTTAATTTAATGTTTTATAAATTTAGTCGCATTTATGTAATTCAAGGTGCAAAATATAATATTACAAAAATAGAAAGATCATTCTTACATAACAGATTACACACATTGAAACTTACTTTCTAAAGTAGAAAACTATTTTTAGTTGACATTTACACTTCAAAAGCTGTCAACTAATTTAAAAGTACAAAAGTAATGTAGTGATTTTTAAGTTTGTGAAGTTGGCTCATCGTTTGTTTCATAACTTTTGTGAGGCTTTTTCTTGGATTCCGAATCTGGTTCTTGTGTTGTTTCAAAAAGAGACCTTTTCACATTTGTCGTAGTTATTTCCTTCGTATTTGGAGAAAGTGCAGTAATACACATCTTTTCTTTGCCTTTTGTAGTTTTTCCTCCGAACTTTCCAGTAGTTCAGCTGAATTGCTTTCGTCATTTGTAGAGTGCTTGTTCCCAGTGATTGTTGTTATAGAGTTAAATGCAAGATAATTTCAAAGTGATATTCTGGAGGGTTTTGGCGTTTGTGTGTAACCTTCTAATAAAATTGTGCTTCATTTCACTTTCCATTTTGATAACATTGTCGATTTCTATATCTGGTTCCTGTAACAAAATTAAAATCTTAAAGTATTGAAGCAAATAATATTAAAAAATGTTAAAACTGTAATTTTACCTTTTCGAAATGGTTCATTATATCAGTTACAGTAGTTTCTAATAACGTTTCTGCCGTATCCCCAATAATGCTTGCATTCAACCATCTAGATTTGTCCTCAAGATGAATAGAAGCATTTACTCTATGAATTTTTTTTTTTTTTTGGGAAAACATAGTATGTATGATGTATTGTTTCATAAAACCTTAATACCACGTAAAAATTGAATATATGTTTCATAGTATAAGCTACCTTCGAGTTGCTTTTGCATGTTCGCATTTGCAGAATCGACATTTATAAATTTCTCCAAAGTCTACGTTGGATGTTTTCTTGCAGTTATTGCAAGCCCTATACCAAAACTTTTCA
>NW_019245075.1:91907-93553 GCF_002742605.1 Olea europaea var. sylvestris | reverse complement strand
AATGAATTTGAGATGAAAGATTTGGGGAAAACCAAATTTTGTCTTGGATTACAAATTGAACATTTTCTAGAGGGATTATTTGTCCATCAATATACTTATACAGAAAAAGTCTTGAAACGCTTTTATATGGATAATGTACATCCATTGCCATCACCTATGGTTGTTCAATCACTTGTGAAAAAAGATCCATTTCGTCCAGTTGAAGATGGAGAAAAGATTATTGGTCCCGAAGCACCATACCTTAATGCAATTGGAGCATTAACTTATCTTACAAACTGCACTCGACCTGATATAGCTTTTTCTGTAAATCTCCTTGCAAGATATAGCTCTACACCAACTCAAAGGCATTGGAATGGTGTTAAACATATTACCATTCTGAGATTATTGTAATCCATGAAGCAGGGCGAGAATGTGTATGGTTGAGGAATACGACCCATCATGTCCAATCATCATGTGGATTGACTTCAACAAAAGATAATCCAACAATTTTGTTCGAAGATAATTCAACTTGTATCGCACAACTCAAGGGAGGCTATATCAAAAGCGACAGGAGGAAGCATATTTCTCCAAAACTCTTTCATACACGTGAACTTCAAAAGAAGGGTGACATTGATATTCAACAAATTCGCTCAAGTGACAATGTGACTGATCTATTCATAAAAGCGCTGCCAACATCTACATTCAAGAAATTAGTTCATGAGACTAGAATGCGTCGACTCAAAGATTTTTAGTGATCAACATCAGTGGGAGTAGCTGTACTCTTTTTCCTTTGCTTAGATTTTGTCCCATTAGATTTTCCTAGCAATGTTTTAAAGAGGCAGCATTTAATTTTAATATTCCAAAATAACTGTAATCTTTTTCCTTCGTTTGATTTTTTTTCCATTGGGTTTTTATCAAATAAGATTTTAACGATGTAGATATTTTGTAGCATGTCATTCAAGGGGGAGTGTTGTAAATAGAAAGTCCATTGAAATTTATTGGTGAATGACATTTGTACCCTTGTAGCCCTATAAATTATTACCATTATATCCTTGATTCTTACCTATAAATATAGGGCTTTGATTTTCAATAATACATACAAAAAAAGTTTATTGAGTTTTCTCTATTCTCTTTGAGTTTTCTCTATTCTCTTTTCCTCTCATTTTATAACAAATATCAATATTTGTAAATTGTAATTAAATTTTTTTTTTTACAAACGAAGGAATGATAGTTATTTTGGTTTTGTTTATTCATATTTTACACTTTATTTATTAATATAAAAGTTATAAATATTAATATTTGTAAATTGTAATTAAATATATTTCTGTTAGTTGAAAAGTACAATTTAAATTTTGTATAAGTGAATATGTAAAAATTAAATTGTTATTATGATTCGACATAAAACGTTTATTTTTTAATCTTTGATTCAATTACTAATATTTAGTTAAAGTAATAACTAATAGAAAAAAATTATATAGAAATAAATTTTATTTATTATTTATAGAGTAATAATTGAACAAACATTACCTACTTACAAAATTATAAGAACTAAGAATGATAGAAAATAGTTTTATAATAAAAAACAGAAATGGAAATAAAAATTTCTTTACGATAAACAAATTCGACATAAGAACCAATAATTTACAAGTTCAATATATATAAGCAGG
>NW_019245075.1:84884-90616 GCF_002742605.1 Olea europaea var. sylvestris | reverse complement strand
AAAATCAAGTGTTTGTCCTTGTGCTTTATTTATCGTCATCGCAAAGCATGGCCTAATTGGAAATTGAGTTCTTTTGAATGGAATTGAACTTTGATCACTTTGAAGTGGTATAAAAGGAATTCTTGGTAAAAAAATAAATTTTCCATAATAATCGCCTGATTTAATTTCCTCCATAATGACATTTTTCTCAAATTTTCGACAAGTAAGTCATGTTCCGTTGCATAACCCTTTAGAAGGATTGATATTTCGTAGCAACATGACTAGACAATTCACTTTAAGTTTTAACTTATATGGTGGAATACCATTTGAGGTCAAATTATTAAGGAAATCTTCTTGCAAGCTTTGTTCTGATTTATCAATTGTTTCATCAAAGCTATAGAATGTAAAAATTTCACTTGGAATTTGTTCTAATAAAATCTTATTAATATGATCAACACATTCATTTTTAGGCGTAAGAATGACTGGATTTGTCATCGTATGTAAATTGTCAGCATATGATTCTATATTTGGAAAAACATAATGTATTAAAATTTTTAAAGATTTTATTTCATCCTCAAATTGTACAATTATGTTGCTTGGTAGTTGAATGCAATTACAAGAATGTTGTTGCTCTGTTCCGTTTCCAATTCTTAACAAGTAATCACAAAAATAGGATCAAATTTTGCCCTTATATTTTCAACTAATGATACATGTAATAATAGAGCTCATAGATCAGAAAATATTAAGTTAGCTTTAATTATGTTTTCTTTTTTCCCTATTGGTACTACTAGTAAAACTTGTCGGAAATCTCTCCCGAGAACCATAAATTTACCACCGAAAGGTAAACTACAATCGTTAATATCTTTTAGCATTTTATCCACAGCCTCAACAGTACATCAGTTTACCATAGGAGCTTCATCCCAAATTATTAACTTGTTCATTTTCAACAATATCCTTAAGGCATATTGTTTACTAACAGAGCAACTTATTTCACCTGTTGTTTCCAAAGGAATTTTAAACCTTGAATGAGCAGTTTTACCTTCGGGTAGAAGGGATGCAGCTACTCCAGAAGACGCAGTTGCCAAAGCAATTGCATTTTGAGACCTTACAGCACTTAGAAATGCTTTACATAAAAATGTTTTACCTGTGCCACCTAGACCATCTACGAAGAAAGCACCACTTGATCCCGATGTTATTTTTTCCATAATCATATCATATGCAATTTGTTGTTTGTTATTTAAACTTTCTGCACAAATATAGCTTTCTTCAATATTCAAATTTATTGTCTCATCTTCAACCATTCTCTTCAATTTATCATTTTCGTTCATATCTACATTGAATGATACTATTTTGTAGTCGTTTATATTTTTACCTAAAGATTCTAAGATACAACTAATATCGTTTAAAGCCCGAAGTTCAGCATCATGTGAAGAAATATTTTCATGCATGTAATCATCAATCATATAAGATTTAAATGTATTTCACAATAATTTTGGATCATTAGAGTTACAGAGGCTAAGAAGTGTAGCAAATAGACGTCTTAAAGAAATAGGCATTTCATAAATAACAGTTTCAGATAAACATTCTTCACAATTATTATCTCCTCTCAATAAACCATGTAGAAGCACTGCTTCTCGATATGTAGAAACAGTAACTCCATTTAAAGTTTGTAAATCTTGAAACGATGTTGGACCTCGAATATGATTCAAAAGAACACGAAGAAAATATCGTTCTCCTTCAGATGGATTTACCATGAAAATTCGTCCTATGACAACTTGTTTCTTTTCGTGAATCTAAGTTTTCTTATTCGTGTTCCAAACAAAATATGTTGGGAAATCTCTATACAAAAGTGTACGTGCAAACTCATTTTTTTTATTCATGCGAAAAAAATTCCGTCAACATAGTTCTTCTTTTATTTTCATATTCAATAATAGTAGATAAATCATCTTCATTGTCATATGTTACTTGCTAATGATTTTCGATATGAAGCTATAAAGAGTAAACTATAGGACAAATTTCTAACATATTAAAAGAAAAAATCCTCCACATAGCTTCAGGTGGAGATATCGATCTAGCAGATTGATAAGTAGAAATTTCATCTATATCCTTCTTTGTTTCATTTTTACGAACTGAAAAGTTAATACGATCATATTCTTTGTAAACATATTTATACAAATACTTTACAGCCTTAAAAGAAGAATATACTTCAACATTAATGTGACAGTCAAATTTCGCACTTAAATAAGGATTATATGGTACGACCCATCGATTGTCTAACATTTGGCCCCTAACTCAAACAGAAATACTAGTATCACGACGCTTATGCAACGGATATGAGTTTTGACCAAACACAGTAATATTACAAAAATCTCTACGGTATTTATATTTACAACTTTTATTTGCCTCCATGCATACATTTTTTGGATTTAAATTTTCACAAAGACCATGCATATTATGTCTAACAATAACAGAATAAAGATGAGGGTATTTATTTTTGTTAGGAATTTCACATGACACTATCTTATCAACTTCTTCAACACAAGTAATTTTATTTCCAGAGTTAAATTTAACAACATATGTGCATGAGGAAGGCCTTTTTTTCGAAATTCAATCACATATATATGTGCAATAAAATGGCCTAAAATATTTGCTTTGTATAAATTATGTTTCAGTTCTTCTAATTTTGCTCTAAATATACGTACAATTAAATCTGATCGATTTTGAACTTCATCATTGTTTTTTAGTCCTTACTTAATCTCTAGCCAATTCGGATTACATGTTATAGTAAAAAATATATCTGATTTTTCATAACGTTGCACAATAGTCATTCCATCCATGTATCTTCTTAGCATATCATGAGGCCCACATGTAAATGATCATGATAAAACAAATTTTCTTCCAACTTCGGATCTTCTTATTTCCCCATTTTGAATACTATCTACAATACATTGGTAAAGTTCAGCACGAATTTGTTTTTAGTTATTACGAAAATAATATAATCTAGTAGTTTCTATTTTAACGTGCATATCTACAACATATTGTTGAAATAATCTACCGATGTAAAGTAACACAGACTTATCAGAAGACCTAATTTGTAATTTATATGAATAAGATTCTTGACAAGATACCTGAGTACATTATTTCGTTTCATTAAGCACTATAAAACTCAAAGGGAAACTAAATTCAATATTTCTTGATAACGTAAGATAACGTAAAACATAAAAAATTCTAGCAAAGGATATATTTACAAACCTTCGTTCTCTTTTTCGATAATTTCAGCTGCAGAAGTAGTTGTGTTAGAAAAAAACATCCAATGTTGACATACGATCAGGCTGAAAATTCATATTTTTACATCTCTCAATGCCTTCATGCCAACCAGATTCCCCATATGGAAAAAGTAACGGATACTGCAATGGATCATAACACCCATAATAGTAATGAACTTTGTGTGAATCATCAGAATGACCATATATAGTGATATCACGACGCGAACATTAGCATTTGCATCATCTTCTACCCATATAGCATATACTTGAGATGCTGTAGGAGTATTGAAAACTCTTTGATCAAGTCCTGGATCACATCGTATTTGTATTTGATGATTATGCAAGTTAGTCATATTACTTAAAGATCTAAAGAATTTATTGTATGGATTTGTTTTTAAAATTTCGATTAAATCAACTAAAGTAGATTCAACAAATTTTGATGAAATTTTCATACGATTTTCAACTTCCTTTTCTGTATCGTAAAAATATAATTGCATATAAGAAGGCATATTATTTTTTTGGCATAAGTTCATTTATATAATGATGCACTGTCCTTGAACTTTGAATGTGTAAATACCTTTATACGTTTTAAAAAGTTCTTTATCGTATTTTATACCAAATGAAGTGAAAGCAAAATGATTATTATATCCTCTTACAATTTTTTTTGAATTCCATACAGTGTAGTTCTTTAGAAGTAAATAAATGATACAATTGAGCTGGTGAATCACATATAAAAAGTTTAAATTTTCCATCTGAACAACAAAACACTTTACTTTCTCTATAAAATTTACGTGCATTACAATGTTTACAATAACTAGATATTGGCAATACATGTGCAGTAGATGATATGTTCAATCCTTTGAAAGTTATTTCAAATTCAGAATAAAAAATATTATGTGATTTTTTATTTGAAGTTGAAGCGTTAGAATTTTGATACATTATGGATTTATGTAGCCGAGTAACAACAAAATAATTATTTTCTGATAATATAGGATCATTTCTTCTTTTATGATAATCACTACAATTATTTCTAAATCTTATTCGCCTTTCTCTCTCTCCTTGAACTTGTTGTTGGCTACTGAACGCCCTGTGCAACTCATTCCCACTTTCAGACGCAGCATCGAAGTTAAGAATATCACGATCTTCATGAATAGACATTTCCAAAATATCCATCACGATAGCAGAAAAAACTACTAAATATTTCAACTCCAATCTAAGCAATAAAATCTAAAATAATCCATAAACATTATTAGCAAATGTGTTAAACTATTCATACACAAAAACCAAAAAATATAAAAATCAAAAATTAGTTACAACAAACTGTTAAAGATATATTAAATTCATTCAACTTTTTAACAATGTAAAAATTATATGAATATCAATAATACAAAATTTAAATATTAATGAGAAACATACATGAATATGCTTTAAGTAAAGACAAAGAGAACAGTAAACAACAATAATGGTATAAAAAAAAAAAGTATTTAACTATACAAATAAACAAGCAAACAAAAATAAGTTAAAAATAAACTAAATATTAACTTTTTCAAATGCTTGAAATCATGCTAGACAATTAAATAGTTTAGTTATAGTTATAGTTAAAACGAAAGACAGAAAACAAATTAAACAAATAAAAAGTTTGAAATTTCAGATGGTTCACCTTGCAAAAACATATAGTTTAAATAAAATAACTTTTCAAAACTTTCATTATTCCTATATTATATCAAAAATCATACGCACAAATTTCTTCATTAATCCACAATAGTTATAGATACACGATTAACACAATACTTATTTCTCAAGCCAATATTTTCATTTTGACAAACTGCATTTAATGCTTTCTTCTTTCTCTACTTTTTCTAATTTTTATCCATTCACTTCTATAATAGATAATATGTCCATACAGAAAAGTAAAAATATTTGATAATGTTATTCAAGATGTCGTTGTAACTTTCTAAATGTCTAAAAAAATAGTTAACCATATCATTCTTGATTATATATTATTTCTTTTCCTTTCGTTCATTCTAAGCTATTTTATAATTCCATCAAATCATTATTACAAAAAACTATTTATTAATGCACTACAAAAAGAAATTAATAAATCTTGAAAAATAATTTCAACAAGTCTTCAATCCCATAAAACAGCACTCGCAAATTTAGCAAAAATTCATCACTTCCTTGCTTTCCAAAATCATGAAACAAATATAGCTGATCTATGAATAACCATTACAGTTTATCAAATGTTAAAAGAAGTATGAAGTAAATACTAATTTTCAAAAATAAAAACAAACTCAACAAACAGATTTAGCAACAAAAGGTTAAAGATTATTTTTATAAAACTCAATAATGAACAAATTTGAAGGGAAGATAAAAGTGAAAAACAAAGTTCCAGAAAGTTCACCTTAGCCTTCAACTCCTCAATCTCCCGCTTGAAGCCCCTTTCCTCCGTCGATAGAGAAACTTTTTCACTTCTTTTTGCAATTTGAT
>NW_019245075.1:81164-84690 GCF_002742605.1 Olea europaea var. sylvestris | reverse complement strand
AACAAAATTTTCAATAATGAAGGCTGAATAAATATTTTCCTTTGGCACAAAGAGTATAAAAGTCAACAATGAAAGCTAATAAATGTTTTTCTCTGGCATTCTTGCACAAAAGCATCAAATACTGTCATTAATAAAATTTTTAATGCTTTTTACCAAAACCGGTTTATCTACCGTACGAAACCAGTTCTGTGTAAATCCTCTGCCTCAAGGTGAACATTACTTTTTGCATTCTCTCTTTTATAGGAAAGGGGATAAGGCAACAATGCAAATTATTCATTTAAAAATAAAAATTACTTAAACAGTTTTTTGTTTTGTAAAAATATGTCAAAACAACATTGTCATAGAAATATTTCATTAATCTATAAAAGAAAATTGAATTAATCCCTGAGTACGGGATTAATTTCACAGGGCGTGCCAGGTCCCTCATTGTAGCATGTGGGCCCCATAGGTAATAAAAAAATTGCGGTGCGACCCACTGTGCGTGTACCCTGGCGAATCAGGTCCTGTACTTCAAAGCAGGATTGGAATTGTCTTCTTTGAATAAAACTTTTCAGGAAAATGAAAAAGAAAATACCATATTTTTCTTTATCAACGGCTGAATAGTCTTTTCAAATATTCTAGTGAAATGGTGATTACTCTGTTTTAAAATAATCTTTTAGGGAGAGAAGACTGGTTATCGGTAGATGGTCAACCCACGGCGTCGTCTCATGTTGATTTGTCGTTTCTTTGACGGGGCTGTCCTCCTTCAGCCAAATTAATGCGGATTTTATGATATTTTTCTTTTCTGATATTTGTAACATTTAGCAATGTTATTAATTAAATATATTCAAAAAGTTGGCACGTGATTGATTATTCCATTTAGTGGCATTGAAGCTAATGTATTAAATGTATCAAAAAAGAATATGATTAATGCTATCAGAAAATAACAAATTTTGGTATTTTTGAATTTAATGAGAGTTTTTCCTCAAATTTTACCATAATTATATTGTGATTTTCAATCCACATGAAGAGGGAGATGCACTTTAATTAATTGTCCCACATGTTATAAAGAATAATACTATTCACAGTCGCTAGCTGCGACGGTCGTCCTATGGGACATACACACGGTAGGTAACTACATCAAATAATTATCTATCATATTTATATTACGTAGAGCGATTGTCGTATTGAACGATTGTGAATAACATTACTTTGTCATAAACGGCGGTGGATCTTATTAGTCTAGATGGTTCATTTACAAATCATTGTTAATTGTTTAGCATACAAAACTGAATATAATTGCATTAAACAATATAAAAATATATTTTTTAAATAGTTTTCATTTCTCAATACTGCCTAATACAATGCAACACTAATGCAGCTGATGACGCATTCTTGGAATGAGTTAAAAAATATGTAGAATATTAGACTCATTTTTGATATTTGTATGGGTAAACAAACATTTTATTTCTTTACGTCATGTTTAATATAATCAATGAGATTTTCTGAGGGACAAATTTTAACCATATATTCATAGTTTTATTATAGTAAATCCAAATTTTTAATATTTCTTGTTAACGCATTTTGTTATTAAACCCTTGTTTGAGCCCCATTTTTTAATAATATATTTTTCTTTAAATTTATTTTCAATCACATATCCTCTTAATAAAATAATTTTACAAGTAAATCTAATTTTTTTTCCTATTTTTCAATCACACAACACATTCTTCAAAAATTACTATTTCAAAGTCCATTTTTACCAAATAATGGGGTTCAAAATTATGTCCATTTCAAAAAGTATGCGTAGAATTTAACAAATCCAATGCTTATATAAGATAAAAATTGCTGAATTTTATTAAACTCAAAATGGAGTTTCTTTACAATTTGCTATGTCTATGACTTGAAGGAGATCTTTGTTGGAAAAATGGTTATGAAATGGGACAATTTTGAGCCCAAATTTTAGTAGGACCCACTTTTTAATTAATACGGGATCTAACATATTCACGTTCTACTTCACGAGATGATTAACATGATATATTTATTTGTCGAAAACCATTTAAAATTGAATGAAATATTAAGTGTTGAAGTAACCCACATAAACTAAGTATTATGGAAGAATTTGATTTTCCAAACAAGGAAACTTTGGTGTGGTTTATAAGATAGAAGTTTGGGAATCGGGTTTGGACCCCAAGGAGTACCAATATTCTTTGAAAGGGGGAAGACTTATATCCTATTGGGTTCGGTCATAAACCCACACGCTCGCGCCGCCGTCTCGGTTGGACGGCTCAACTCGGCACGGCACGAGCATGAGCACGTGCCCGTGTCTGAGTCCGGTTCGGTTCGGGTGCGCGTGGACCTTTGCACTATATTGACTTTTTGGACAAAATTTATTTAAAATTTTGGGCCAAAATGTAAATAATCAAATTCTTGGGTGCATTATGAAATTTAAATTTTTGGCTCATTCCTGGTGATTTTTTGGTCTGGATGCATTGTTTAACAGTCGTCTGTTAACCGACCAAACAATCGACTGTTAACCAACTTAACAGATGCGACTTTTAGAAAAACATGTCTATTTTGGATTTTTGAGGTTTCTCTGAAAGGTGACGACTGTTCAAATGGCCACGAATAAGTCTATAAATAGCCTGCCTTTCTACCAGAAAATTTACACCATTTTCATTGCAAACTTGCTGTGCTTTGAATCTTATTCCCCTCTCTCTCGTTCTGATATTGTTTCGAAGTCAAACACACTTCGTTGAGTTCGTTGGAACTCCTGCAGATTGCAGTCCTACTTCCGTAGGAGACGAAAATCCATTCTATCCTGGGAAACGATTACTGGATGTCTTTAGCACCATTGAAGGTAGCAAAATTCGTTTTAAGGAAACATCGTGAAGTCGGTGGGCTCGAATTATATTTTGGATCCTGTTGATCATTTCTTACATTCAGGTGATTTTATCGAATTGTTTTCAAAGGAGTAACTTCAAACTCTAGAAACAACAATCTTAAAACGAATTTCGCTATTATTCTGTTTCCGTTTCTACTCCTTCTTACGTTGATCTTCTGATTGTGTTTTAGAAATGGCAACTTCTGGTGCCACACTTCTGAATACGACCGGGGAAAAATCAGAAAAATTTAATGGGTCAGATTTCAAGCGTCGGCAACAAAAAATGCTTTTTTATCTAACAACATTAATCTGGCTAAATTTCTCAAAGAAGATGCGCCTTCATATACCAAGCAAGACAGTGATGCTGAAAAATTGGCTGCGGTTGATGCCTGGATGCATTCTGATTTCTTGTGCAGAAATTATGTACTCAGTGAACTGGATAACACATTATATAATGTGTACTGCAATACTAAGTCTGCAAAAGAATTGTGGGAATCTTTGGACACAAAGTACAAAATTGAAGATCCAGGCACGAAGAAATTCTTTATCGGTCATTTTTTGGACTATAAAATGGTTGACAGTGAGACTGTCATATCCCAAGATCAAGAACTACAAATTATACTTAGTGACATCCATGTCGAAGGAATGAAACTAAGTGAATCATTT
>NW_019245075.1:57275-80507 GCF_002742605.1 Olea europaea var. sylvestris | reverse complement strand
AGAAGGACATGGGAAGATTGTGTTGAAAATGACAAGTGGAAAAGAGCTCACTTTGAATGACGTGCTTCATGTGCCCGATATTAGGAAAAACTTGGTATCTAGTTCTCTACTAAGTAAGAACGGGTTTAAGCTAGTATTTGTCTCAGACAAATTGTACTCTCAAAGAATGAAATGTTTGTAAGAAAGGACTACCTGAATGAGGGGCTCTTTAAGTTGAATATAATGACTATTGTACCTCCAATTATGAATAAGAATACATCTTCTTCTTACTTGCTTGAGTCATTTAACATTTGGCATCGATTAGGACATACAAATTATAACACTTTGCGTAGACTAATCAAATTAGATTTATTACCAAAGTGTGATTTAAATCCTAATCACAAATGCGATATATGTGTAGAAGCCAAAATGTCACGTCTACCCTTTCGTTCTGTTGAAAGAAGTACTGAACTCCTAGACTTAATTCACACTGACATATGTGATTTAAAATTTATTCAAACTAGGAGAGGTAATAAGTACTTTATCACTTTTATCGATGATAGTACTCGATATTCCTATGTGTATTTGCTCAAAAGCAAAGACGAAGTAATTGAAGTGTTTAAACACTACAAGTTAGAAGTTGAAAATCAACTTAGCAAAAAGATTAAGGCCATAAGAAGTGATAGAAGTGGTAAATATGATTCACCATTTGAGAAATTATGTTCGGAACACGAAATTATTCATCAAATTACCGCGCCTTTTTCTCCTCAATCTAATGGTATTGCTGAACGCATGAATCGAACATTGAAGGAGAAGATGAATGCTATGTTAATAAGTTCTGGATTACTGCAGAACTTGTTGGGGGGGGGGGAGAAAGCCTTGCTTTCTGCCAACTATATTCTTAACAAACTACCACATCAAAAAATGCAAAATATACCTTATGAAATATGGAAAGGTCACAAACCTAATTATAAATACTTCAAAGTATGGGGATGTTTGGCTAAGGTAGTAGTTTCTAAACCTAAAAGGGTTAAGATAGGACCTAAAACCATTGATTGTGTATTCATTAGTTATACCTACCATAGTAATGCATACAGATTTATGGTAGATAAGTCTGAAATACCTGATATGCATGTTAATACAATTATTGAATCAAGAGATGCTACATTTTTTGAAAATACTTTTCCTTATAACATGCAAGGTGAATCAAATTCACAAAAGAGATCTCGTGAAAATGAAGAGACTATAGATCAAGATCTATAAATGAACAACCTAGACGAAGTAAGAGGGCTAGGACGTCGACCTCCTTTGAGCCTGACTTTCTAACATATTTGTTAGAAAATGAACCTCAAAGTTTTAAAGAGACTATATCATCAACTGAAGCTTCATATTAGAAAAAAGCTGTTCATAGTGAAATTGAATCCATACTACAAAATCATACTTGGGAATTAGTAGACCTACCTCCCGATAATAAGCCTTTGGGATGTAAATAAATTTTCAAAAGGAAAATGAAAGCAAATGGATCTTGTCGCGAAAGGTTACAAGCAAACCTATTCTCCTATGACAAGAATCACTTCCATATGTATGCTTATTACAATAGCAGCATTGAATGGTTTGGATATACATTAAATGGATGTTAAAATGACCTTTTTGAATGGGAAATTAGATGAAAAAATTTATATGGAGCAACCTGAAGGATTTGTGGCCTCAGGATAAGAAAAGAAAGTGTGTCGACTTGTTAAATCACTATATGGATTAAAGCAGGCTCCTAAGAAATGGCATGAAAAATTTGACATGGTTATGATGTCAAATGGTTTCAAAATTAACGAGTGTGACAAATGTATTTATGTCAAGAATACTCCAAATGGATATGTCATGGTATCTTTATATGTAGATGACATGTTGATTATGGGTAACAATGATACCCTAATTCAAACTACAAAAAGGATGCTAACAAGTAAATTTGAAATGAAAGATTTAGGTGTGGCCGATGTTATATTAGGAATTAAAATTTCTAGAACATCTGATGGTCTCATATTGTCTCAATCACACTACATTGAAAAGATTTTTGATAAATTTAAGAAATATGATATTATTCCTATGAAAACACCTATGGATGTTAGTATGCATCTTGTTTTCAATACTGGTGATAGTAAGTCTTAATTGTAATGCTCTCGTATTATTGGCAGTTTAATGTATGTCATGAATTGTACTCGACCTAATATTGCCTATTCAATTAGTAGGCTAAGTCGATATACAAGTAATCCAAGCACTGATCATTGGAAGTCTATTGTTAGAGTTTTAGGGTATTTAAAACATACCCAAAATTTTGGATTGCACTATTCGAGATATCCAGCAGTACTTGAAGGATACTATAATGCAAATTGGATATCAGATACTAAAGACTCCAAATCAACAAATGGATATATCTTTACACTTGGAGGTGCTGCAATATTATGGAAATCTTCAAAACAGACATGTATAGTTAGATCAACAATGGAATCTGAATTCATTGCATTAGACAAAGCCAGAGAAGAAGTCGAATGGCTACGAAACTTTCTAGAAGATATTCCATGTTGGACAAAACCTGTGCCTACTATATGTATCCATTGCGATAGTCAATCAGCAATTGGTAGGGCACAAAATGCAATATATAATGGTAAATCTTGACATATACGTTGTAGACACAATACTATTAGACAATTGCTCTCTATATGTATTATCTCTATCGAGTATGTGAAATCAAAAGAGAATATTGCGGATTCGCTAACTAAAAGTTTAACAAGAGAGCAAGTCGAAAATTCATTGAAGGGGATGGGACTAAAACTAATAAAATAATCAAAAGTTTCCATGGTGGCAACCCAACCTAGTTGACTAGAGATCCCAAGATTTAGATTCAATGGGACAACCGAATTGTGAAAAACGTAGTATGCACTGGGAAGATTTTACTCCTACCCATTCCTATGATGAGCCAGTGCCTAGCTGCCGCGAAATAGGTTAAGATACGCTTTTAATGATTTCTATATCTTGATTTGTTTAAGTGGAGTATAGTAGAATACTCTTTATGGAAATCACCTATGTGAGTGAGAAGGGGCTGCTTCTAAGAGAATTAGGTGAAGATGAATTCTCTAAAAACCACTCATGAACGAGGAGGTGTCCAAGGCCAAAATGGACACAAACGTGAGAACCAACTGTGTTCGAAGAAATCTGTGTGACTCCTATTGTTTAGGTTTCCATAAACGCTGACTGTTCAAAGCAACTTGCTACTGATTGGCTAAGAAAATCCGATAGATTTTACTAGGGAAAGTTCAAAGTCATTGACCTCTTATCCCGATGCAGTCTTCTTCAATTTTTACTTTGAAAAAATATCAGATGTTATCGTTTGGAAAAAGGTCAACATATTTCATTCATATGGGGGATTGTTGGAAAAATGGTTATGAAATGGGTCAACTTTGAGCCCAAATTTCAGTAGGACCCACCCTTTAATTAATACGGGACCTAGCATATTCACGTTCTACTCCGCTAGATGATTAACGTGATATATTTATTTGTCAAAAATCATTTAAAATTGAATGATATATTAAGTGTTAAAGTAACCCATATAAACTAAGTATTATGGAAGAATTTGATTTTCCAAACACTTATCCCACATAGGAAAGTTAGGAAACTTGGTGTGGTTTATAATGTGGAAGTTTGAGAATTGGGTTTGGGCCCCAAGGGATACCAATAGTCTTTTGAAGGGGGAAGACCTATATCCTATTGAGTTCGGTCATAAATCCACACGTGCGCGTCGCCTCCATCATCTCGGTCGGACGGCTCGGCTCGGCACGGCACGAGCACGTGCCTGTGTCCGAGTCCGGTCCGGTTCGAATTCGGGTGCGGGTGAACCTTTGCACTATATTAACTTTTTGGACAAAATTTATGTAAAATTTTGGGCCAAATTGTAAATAATCAAATTCTTGGGTACATTATGAAATTTAAATTTTTGGCTTATTCTGGATGTTTTTTTGGTCCGGATGGATTGTTTAACAGTCGTCTGTTAACTGACCAAATAGACGACTGTTAGCCGACTGTTAACCAACTTAACAGATGCGACTTTTAGAACAACATGTCTGTTCCAAGTTTTTGAGGTTTGTCTGAAAGGAGACAACTGTTCGAATGGCCATGAACAAGTCTATAAATAGCCTGCCTCTCTACCAGAAAATTTACACCATTTTCATTGCAAACTTTCTGTGCTTTGAATCTTATTCCCCTCTCTCTTGTTCTAATATTGTTTCAAAGTCAAACACACTTCGTTGAGTTCGTTGAAATTCCTGTAGATTGTAGTCCTGCTTTCGTGGGAAACGAAAATTCGTTGTATCCTGGAAAACGATGGCTGGACCTCTTTAGCACTATTGAAGGCAGCAAATTCGTTTTAAGGAAACATTATGAAGTCTGTGGGCTCGAATTACATTTTGGATCCTGTTGATCATTTCTTACATTTAGATGATTCTATCGGATTGTTTTCGAAGGAGTAATTTCAAACTCTAAAAACAACAATCTTTAGGCATATCTAATACTATAATTCAGCGGAGAAACTTAGGACACCCATAGAGTAGAACCTCAAATGCTTTAGTCACTGTTTGACAATCATAATTCAGTTTTTATTTTATTTTTATATACTCAGTTCCAACCAATATTTTTAAAATCGAACCATTCATTGCCCCAGAAAAAGATAAAGGGTCAATTGTTAAAATGTCAAATAGGGTTGAACCGATGTCGAACCAGAAGTAAAAATAATTAATTAGACATAATAATTTGATAAATAATTTTAAATTTTGATAAAAAAATAGTATTTGTTTAATTCATAAATAATTTGTATTAACTCTAATACTAAACCATTTAGTTAACCTATCTTCATTTTGTTTAAAATATCAATTGCACACCAATTCCATGGAAAATGGAATTGCAATTCCATCTTTTCATTTTTTTGGTATTTGATTGGCAAAAATTTCCATGGAATTCATTTTCCACCTTTTGATGTCACATAAACATTTTCATTCTTTTTGAGGTTCATTTTCTCGGATTACTGTAGCAATTTTTTTCGTTTATTTGATTTTTTTTTTTTTGGCAATGGAAACAAATTCTAAAAATTATTGTAAAAAAATATTTTCCTTTAATTGACATTTTTCATGTAAAACAAAGCCAAACGAATACCAAAAGATAGATAATTTTTTTGATTTTTTTTGTTGGCAATTGAAACAAATTTCATCTCCCAATACCAATAAAATCTATCCCTTTAATTGATAATTTTCATGTAAAACAAAGTCAAACGAATACCAAAAAATATTTTTATTTCAACATTTGTCACTTGGAAAATTATACCAATCAAATATAATAATTTATAATTCTCAGGAAAATAATTTTTAGGTAATTCAATTCCCTAGACTTTGTTTTCAATTAAATTCAATTTCACCTTTACAATCAAACGGACCCGAAATATTATTTCCTTATCAATACAAAATCCAAGTTGATGCATTTAAAGCCTAACTCCAACTTTTTGAAAAGCTGTCATATGCTTCATTGCCAAAGCGTCTAAAAGCTCCAAATCCAAATTGAAAGCTGCTATCTTCTTCTAAAGTTTTCTATTTCTCTCGTCTACACATATATATACATACACATATATTACATATACATGCAAAGTTACATACATGCATTTTTCATTTTTCCTCAGATAAGACCAAGTCTTCATCCACCAAAATTTGGCTTTTTCTTCACTAACAAACTTCTCCTCTTTGTATTCTCACTGGCTGAAAAAATGGAAAGATTCGGGATAGGGCCAATGGGTTCCCGATTTTGGCTCTGGTTGGGCTATTTTTTCCTGATTTCAAATTTGTGCAGTTTTCACCAACAACCGAACCGGTTTTCCAGTTGGTTTAGGAGTTCTCCGATCAAATCGAAAGAATCAAAAGTTAAAAGTAAAGGTTGGTCGCAAACTTTTTTATTATACAAGTAGTGAGAGTCAACCGGAAAAGAGGAAGTAAGTTGGTTATCAAAAATGATTTCATATTGTTGTCGAAAAGTACAGAGTATTTTTTGCTTTAAGGAGGATCTTTGATTTTGCAAAGTGAAAAAGAACGAAAATACCTAGGGGTTACCTTTTTTAGGAAAAGGGGTCGAACTATAGCTGTTGTAGCAGGTTAGCTCATTCTGGGACGTACATCTATCCCCTTACCTGAACAGTTGAATCCCAAAAAGCGCCTTTTCTGATTTAAATCGAGGACCCATATCTAACCTTACCACATGCTGCCATTATTGCATTTTAAATGCACAAGACACACATCTCATTAATGTCCTATCACAGTAATGTCTCGTTGTTGTCAACTAGGTTCAGCAAATATCAACTTTTTCCACAAGCTCACCCTCAGCAGAAGTGCCTCAAATAAGTGTATTTCAACAAAATCACCCTAGGTGTAAGGGCCAGGGGCGGAGCCAAAAATTTATTTCTATGCGGGCATAAATTTTTTATTAAGACAAACATTTTTTTCAATTTTCTCCCAAAGTGCAGGTTTGCCAATTTTTATGGCCAATATGCATGGATATCCAACATAGAGTATATCCAACTTGCATGGCCAACTTTTCTTCTCCCAAAGTTGAGTGCAGGCATTGATGGCTCCGCCCCTAGTAAAGGCCTTACCTAAGTGATTTTCATTTTTATCACAAGCTTCAATTTCTTCAATAGACTTGCCCTCAGTAAAAGGGCCATAACTAAGCATATTGTAGCCTTTTCATTGGCTTCAAAAATTTCAGTATGCTCGCCTTCATCATAAGGGCCTCACCTAAGTGAATTTCATCCAAACTTCAACAGGCTCACACTTTGTGTAAAGGCCTCGCCTAAATGAAGTTTAGCCTTATCACAGGTTTCAACTACTTTAGTAGGCTAGTTCTTAATGTGAGAACCTTGCCCAAGTGTGTTTTAGTTTTATCACAAGCTTCAATTACTTTAATAGACTCATTCTCTATCCTCAGCATAAGGGCATCGTCTAAGTGTATTTCAACTTTATTACAGGCTTTAACGACTTCAATGGGCTTGCCCTTAGAGTAAGGGCCTCGCCTAAGTGAATTTTAGTCTTATCAGAGGCTTTAACAATATCAACAAGTTAGTCCTCATCATAAGGGTTAGGGGTGTTAACGATTCGAGTCAAGTTGACTCACGAGTCGAAAATCAAGGTTCGAACTCGGTTCAAGCTTTTTAGGTCAGGCTTCTTTGGCCAAGCTGAGCCGAGCAAAAGCTTAACCAAAAAATCAAGGCCCGACTCGAGCTTTTGGCTTCGACCTTACTGAGTCGAGCTGGCTTGATTTTTTAAAAAAAAATTTTTTTTGCCATGATGAAGGCAGCTGGCATGTTACTTCTAGGGTAGCCTTTTTTTTTTTTTTTTTAATTTCGAGCTGGCCAGCAACCCATATGGGCTGGCTTGGGCTTAATCCGACACCTTAAGATGGGGCTCGACTTGAGCTTTTTACAGGCCAGGCCACGGGCGGCCCGAGCTGACGAACCAATTGCCATCCCTAACAAGGGTCTCATCTAAGTGGTTTCAACAACTTCAGTAGGCTCATCCTCAACGAAAGGGCCTTACCTAAGTGAATTTAAGCCTTATTACAGGCTTCAACTACTTAACTAGGCTCGCCCTCAACTTAAGTGGTTTACCTATGTGAATTTCAGCCTTACCACAGACTTCAACTACTTCAATAGGCTCACCCTCGCGGTTAGGGCTTCACCTAAGTGAATTTCGGCCTTTTTAAAGGTTTCAACTACTTCAACAAGCACCCTTACGAGCTTAAGAAATTTCAACCTTATCACAGGCTACAACTTCTTCAACATGCTTGCCTTGAATGTAAGGTTTCACTTAAGTTAATTTCAGCATTATCACAGGCTTCAATTATATCAACATGCTTACTATCAATGTAAGGGCTTTACAGACAATCAGGTTTGCATATTGTCATGAAAATTCTACTCATACTAAACATCAAAAGTCCACACTTTCTATAAATAATCAAAAGTCCACACTTTCTATAAATAATCATGCTTTGACTTGAGGGACTATTTTGCTACGTTATCCCTTTGCAATCGAGAGGTTAGAAAAGTAAAGGTTCAACCAACATAAACTAGCCCCTGCTAGAACACTGACTCTTTGAAACGTGGTATGAACAAAATTGCACACTTTATCCAAAAGTCCATGCATTATGTGAATATTCATACATGGACTTAGAGGATTATTGTTATGTCTTGTCTAGGAAGGCTCCAAGTATGATTGTGGAAACCACACAACAAGCGAACCTGGACTCGCACTCCATATCATTCCACCCATTTAGAAATTTGGTTGAACCCCTATGAGACGCCTAACTCATATGCTGTAGCCAAACCCATATGAAGGACTGGGCCCTTATGGATGAGATAAGATAAGAATAGGTGCTACAAAGGATCTTTCATACAATATCTTCCATTTATTGTTGTAGCTCTACCAAGTTAGCAGGCCAAGTCTAGCCCCTACATGTCAGACCTAGACCTGCCAATAGTCATAACATTAAATGCAGTGAACCTAGGACTGAAAGATTGATATCTGTAGTAAGGTACCTTCGCCATTGGGATGAGGTCGCCCGTTTCTCCATCCAATGGTTCATACTCATTCCCTTTTACTATAAAAACTCATGCATCGTGCCATTCAAAAATGCTATTGGTTTCTGTTCTCAACATATAACTTTTGCAATATCTCTATTTTCTCTATATAATCTCCGAATCCGAATCCCTTTTCTTAAGTGGCTCATGTTTTAAGCACGTCCCACACTTATATATTCATTCTTACTAAGGTTGACTTGATCGTCGGAGTATGGACGACAGCCTCCCCCACTCTGAAGAATGCAACATGCTCTAAGAATTTGCCTAGTATGCAGGACTAAAGGCTTACGTAGACATGAGAGGACTAGTCCTTAAAAAAAAAAGGTTAGACAATCACTATTAAAAAATTGCAGTAATAAGAATTTATTTGAGTTTTTTTTTCCCTAATCATTTCTTACTTCACATTTTGTAATATTCGAAACTTTTCCTAATTACTAATCACACATTCTCTCAAATAATGTAAGCAGTAATGCAATATCAAGTATTGAAAATAATCTATTTTATGTGAGCGGTAATGTAGCTTGTGTTCGGTCCCCATTCTCATCCAATTTTATTTTATTTATTTATTATTTTTTTTTTACACTTTTCAAGCATTTATGGGCCACAAGCAAGAAAACATACAGTTGATTTTGACAATAACTCCTTCCATATGCCGTGAATTATTGAAGCGACATTGACCATTTTTTGTAGTTCTCATTAATGCCCTTCAATTTGCAGTAGGCGAGATGCCTGGTGCTACATTTCCAATTAGATTTTGAGGGCAAAATAGGCAGATTAGGCTCAACTGTAAAATGCAAATAGTATCTGTTCTGACATACATTTGACTGATTCTCCTGTATTATAGTGGGGACACTATAATAAAATGAGATTGGTTCAAAAAAAAAAAACTCATTAAAATGACTACCAAATGAGAGCGTAATATCAAGAAACATATCCTTCTATATGTAGAAAACTATAAAAATGCAGCCAAAAGATTCTGGTTGCAATACTTACCATTCGATCAGTTAACACCGGCTATTAATAGACCTGAAACATTTTTCACATGGTTTTGACAATTAAAAATCAACAAGAATATTAAGGAAGCCAATAAATAAAGTTTGAAAAAATATGATATTTTTTTCAACAATCTCTCCCTTTGGATATGCCTAATTTCAAAAACTAAGATTAAAATTTTTAATGTCGTGCGTGATGATTGTTATTAACCAATTCACATAGACTAACTCATCCTTGGGCAGTTCTCATCGCACATCATCTCCCTAACTTAAACATCCGAACACATTATTGAAGTGAAAAAACGCGAGTGATAAAATCGAAAGCACAGCTGTATGGAATCAGTTAATTCAACTAACAAGCAAACAATGTAAACCAGTGGATTCAACTAACTGCCATTCTTTTTTTAACCATTTCTATACCATCATATTTTTCACCATTCGTGCACCATCATCAGTTCACCAAAAAATCTACTACTCTCACTTTTTTAGATTAAAAGGGTGACTACAGAATGTGAGGGAGATTAAGCCAACCAAACAACTGTATATAATGTGTAATACAGTCATCTATAATACATGAATCAAATAGTTAGGAACAAATATTTAGATCAGAGAGTTAGAGTCAAAGAGTTGGGAGCAAGAGTCAACCGTCAGTTCTGGTTGAAATTTTTGGTAATAGTCTTGGAGGTTTACTACCTCTCTTGCGCGAGCGGCGAGCCCACAGGTGCTAAAGCATCAGCAGCTTCAGTCTAATTTGGAGGAGTGTCAGAACCATGTACCTCTAGTGGTGTTGGAGTGGAACGGTAGCTTTCTATGGTTGGTATTCGGGGAAACCAAGAGTAACCACCTTCATGGCCTCCTCGATGCGTTTATTTCCCAAAAACTGGATTTTCTCCAATACTCTGTGATTGAATTAAAAACTGTTAGTAAAACCTTTTGAGTGCGAAAAAAAATCCGTGCAACCATGTTTTTGGTAATTCTAAGCTGGTACTCAATGACATCCAAATAGTCAGATTGATATGTTGGCAACAAATAGCGTGGAACTCTATAAATTAGGTTAGGTACATCCTGCAAATTTACAAATTCAGTCACGCATATAGTTGGTATATCAGCAGAGAATCTGTCTGTTGCCATCAATGGAACACCAAGATTAACCAGAAAATGGCGGAACAGATTAGGATCTGGCAATTTGTACTGTTCAGCACTTATTGGCCCTTCCTGCACAATTCGATCAAAGATCATCTTCACCAAATTCAACCCAACTTAAACAAAACCACATCTCTTTCATGAAATAGTTCTGATCGGTGCATCAACGAATTAATATTGTGAATCAAGATTTTGTGCGAGACATTGTATTTTAGCAACAATCTAAATGCAGGTAGGCTATCCACTTTATTAGAGTAGTTCATACCAGCAATCTCCGTAGCTACCTCATCATTGGTCAACAGACTCTACCACCTCCTCCATTCCCAGCTAGTCTCTCAGCATAGATGGACTAAAGGTAACAAGTCTTCTCTTAATGTAAGTCTGTCACCTAAAAGGACTCCCAGCCTTCCCAATATTCTTTGGTATGTTTGCAAAGAAATTATTCACAACAATTTAATTAAATTTACCACCAAACATTAACAATTTCTCCAACTTGTAAACCCAAAAATCTCATCCAAACTTTCTCTTACAAATTCTTCTATCAACACCTTAAACTCATTTATAATTTTTTTATGTGCAGCAAATGAAACATACATGGTTTCATTTTGGTCAGACGTATAAATATAATTATGAAGATTGACTAAGTGATGATCTTTAAAAAATATCTCAAAACATGAATAGTTCTGGTCCTAAACTAGGAGTCCCAAGGACTCTATATGCTCCAATCCCTGGTGTAAGAGGTCTGGACATACTGTCTAGTGTTGGGGGTCTTAGAACCTTCTGTTTTCCTTTCTCCGCCCTGGTGGCCATTTCTCTTGGTGGAGGAGTGAACTCAGAGGAGTCATCAGCATCATCTTTTAGAAGTTTCGAATTAAGAATCAGAGTATTAAGGCTCTAGTTCCTTACTGGCTTTGACGTTCTCCACAAGGTCAGGACTGATTCTCCCTTCTAAAATCTGCCCAGTTAGTCTTTCACTAGCACCAGACTCTTGGTATTGGCCTATTTCCTCTTCAATGCTGTCACCTTTGGAACCATTGCCCTTGGACATCTCACTTTTGTTGTCTCCTAGTTCATTTGAATGTGTGGCAGGACGTGCTACTGTAGGTAGATTAGATTCATCTGAGGGCTCATGGATTTTTGTAGGAGGTTCACAAGGCACAATGGCCATTGACACATCTAACCCAGATTTTATGGCCTCAGAGGATGGTTAGGAAGTAGTGTTTGGCTGGTTCCGCAAAATTCGTAGCAAACGCCTCCACTAATAGCAACGCATCCTGAAGTTTCACATTTTCCTTTCGTTCCTTTGTCTTTTATTGTTCTTATCATTGAAAATAACTTGAAAACATGGAGGAGGCAGATCAGATGTAGAGACAAATTGTGAAAAATCTGAAGTAGATGAAGTGTTTAAGCCCTAATTGTTGGCAACAAAGGGGTTTGGAGAAGAGACAAAAGGAATAACAAAAAAAATTGCAGCAACAAGATAAAGAAATCAGAAAGTTGTTAAGAACAAAATCGAAGGCTCGAACGCGGGATCTCTGTCTTCAAACAATATTTGCCCATTTTCAGGATTGAATGAGATGCTTAAAGGTTTTGACAAACGGTTTGTAGAATTATATCAAGTCTTGTAAATGATTTAACATTAGAGTACAAGTGCAATCCTCCAAAACTATAAAAACACAAGGGAAGATATTGAACATGAACATAAATCAATATATAGGCCACGACCAGAGGTGTGAAATGGTGCCAAAAAATGAGTGAAGGCCATCAAATTTAAAAATCAAACGGTTGAAAACTATCTCAAACGATCACAAAATTTGTATCATGTGACTGCATGGTACAACTCCATGCGGTTGCATGTAGTATTTCAATCCAGCCCTTAAGTTCTCAGATAATGGCTATGCAATTGCATGGCCAAATGACATATGCGGTCGCATGGTACAAACTTTTTAGCCTACCTTCTATTATTCATTCCACACACAATTTTAAACAATTCTCAACATGAACTTCGTGATTTAGAAAGGGAAAATCCATCAATTTAATGAAAATTGCACACAGGTAACAAATTTCGAACGTGCATGAGAGAGTTAAATACAATTACTTCAATAACTGCCCTACTATATCAACAGGTACCTTTTTGCCACCTCAATTTTAAATCCAATTTCTTGCAATTTAATTCTAATTAAGGCAAAATCCATCCCTACAAATTCTACTATATTTTATTTCAAAATTCTGGAGATCCATTTTCCTTTGTCCTGTAAATGTGAGATATTATTACCTGGATTATATCATTAATTTGAACTTCTGTCAACAACCACAAAAAAAAAAAAAAAATGAAAGTAAAAAAATAGAATTCACACTATATTTTTATTTTTAAGCAAATTTCACATTTAATCAATTTTCATAATGAGTTCAAAATCATCTGGATAATCAAGGATCTTCTTAATTAGATGTACATACATAATTAAATTAATTTAATTTCTCAAATTATGATGTGAATGTGTGATAGAAACATCTAAACCACTCAATTATAGCCCGTACCCTAACCCAAGTTGACACTTGTAGGGAACAAGTACATAAATGTATTTCACACCAGTCACCATTTGAAATTATCTCTATAAATAGAAAATTATGTGTGCACAGGACAATTTCACACACCTATGGTGGTAGCCCTCTCATTCAATGGAGTTGACTTTCACCCTGTTGTAGGGATAGATCTTCTTTCATGATTTTTATTTATTATCAAGGGTAATTTCACACACCTATGGTGGTAGCCCTCTTCTTAAATGAACCTACCCGTTAACACAAATCATATTACAGTTTAAAGAGATAGATATTGAACATGTAAGTTCTTGTCACCTTAAAGATGACAACCCAATCAGTAGATGGACACAATTAGACTAGTCACAATGTCTCAAAAGTATACTTATTTAATTATAATTTACTATTAGATATAATGAGCACACCACACTAATTGAATAATTCAATTTCATCCCAATTATAAACCAATCGGAAATTTACATAATGTGTTTTTGATGGAAATAATGTTTTACACAATGAAACGTAGAAATATAGGTGAAAATGCAAAAACTTGAAACGTACAGACATTTTTTGCTTATAACCCATCCAATAATATTTGTATCTTTTGGTCGACGTACTAATTCCCTCACATTGTTTCGCTCAAACCGAGCCAACTCTTTTGGCATTGTAAGAACCATGATATATCTTCAAGTGCTTTAATCACATTTACCTGTTCAATGTGTGATGTATATTACACATTTCCAAGTTTTGTGACAAGCCTTTTTCTGGTCACTGTACCATCTCCAAGTAAGGATGTCAATTTGGCTTGTCGACTCGGAATATTTGTATCTTTTGGTCGACGTACTAATTCCCTCACATTGTTTCGCTCAAACCGAGCCAACTCTTTTGGCATTGTAAGAACGATGATATATCTTCAAGTGCTTTAATCACATTTACCTGTTCTATGTGTGATGTATATTACACATTTCCAAGTTTTGTGACAAGCCTTTTTCTAGTCACTATACCATCTCCAAGTAAGGATGTCAATTCGGCTTGTCGACTCGGGTGGCCTATGGCCTGGCTCCAAAAAAGCTTGAGCCGACTCGACTCACAACTTGATGGAATCGAGCCAAGGCTCGGGCTGAGCTTCATTTTCAGATGATGGCCCTAGCCTGTACAGGCTCGCACAGATTTTGGACCTACAGAGTCCGGCCATGCAGGTAGCCAAAGTAGCCTATGTTAAATTATGCTGCTTGCTTTTTGCTGGCAAGCTGGCTACAGTAATAAAGATAATAGAAAATGCAATATTATTGCTTACAGTCAATGATACTCGGACTCAGGTATGGGTATCGAGTATTAGTATAGATCTAAATGTCGGATATTTTGTTTTTCAAAATGTAGGATAAAGGGACATGACTAAAAATAGTCCAAATTTTGAACATAGGTACTTGAGTACATCTTTCAAGCTTCAGTTTTTTCTAACTCAATAGGTTATTTTGAATAGATAAAAAATAATTGTTCACAAAGAAGGAAATGAGTATTGAATAAAAGGGTTAATAAGAATAAAATATAATTTTGGGATTTAACTTTCAATTATGAAAATTTAATTACTAAATGTTATATAAAATAGAAAATGAGGGACTTGATTGCATCTTGGACTTTGTGGAGCATTAATCAGCATTATATGGGACCCATTTTCATTTTATACAAACAAAATCATAAACCACCAATACACTGAGGGGAAAAAAATAAAAAATAAAAAAGAAGAAAAGGGAAAGAAAAACAAGGAGGGAAAACCTAGTGTCGTTGCCTTTTACCATCTTCTCGAAGGCGTCGTTAGGTTTGTAGAAATGGAAAAGAAAAGGAAAAGGAAAAAGAAGAAATAAGAAATAAGCAAAAAGGGAAATTGTCCAGTTGAAACTTGAAGGATCCAACACATATCCCGTAACTATACCCAAGTCATATCTTGTTTGACACGGGTACTCCTACCATTTCGAAGAATTCGAGCATCAGAGCTTACAATTCCATTCACAAACCAAAGATACATAATTGTAATATTTCAATAGAAACACAAAACAAGGAGATAATAGAAAATGCAAACAGAACTAGTTCTCCTCATTTAGTGGTGGTGAATTTTGTGACCTAGAACGTTTATCTGACCACAGATTGTTTAAAGTCTTCTGAATCTGTTGAACTAGAATTCTGTTAAATGTAAAATAAAACCTCTGTTTGTTTAAGCTGGAAATATTTGCTTCTAAACTCTCTATTTCCTTTGACCTAAAATGAATAAGGGAAATGAATCCTCCAAGAAGACTACTCTCACTACTCATGGAAGAATAACGGAGTTGCATTTCTCGTTGAAACGAAAGAAGAACAACCTCAAATTAATTTTTTGACGAAATGTAAGATAACCAAGTGAAAAATGGCTAGCCAGTTGTAAGCTAAATGATGTCATTTTCATATGATCTATAAATAGATATATTGTACCAGAAGTTGTAATTCAAATTTGAAAATGGACAACACTAACAAAGCAAAACCCACTAATAAAGCATCAATTATAAACATTTTATTCATTTCAAAATCTTAATTTATGATCCAATGCAATAATTTTCATTAAAAGTTAATAAAAAACTATTTCCAATCAAATGATGGACAACTATGATTTTTTCGTTAGTCTAATACAACCAAGAAGTCTTTTGAGTTCACCAGTCGAAGAAACAATCCCAACAAATATAAAGAGAATCACTCAAAAGCAAATAACTGAAATACCCAGCTTAATTTTGATATTATAGAACCTACATACACACACACACACACACACACACATATATATATTTAGAGAGAGAGAGAGAGAGACCTCTAGATTGATATTATATTACAAATACACACAATAAACTCTATGGCATGGAAGAGAATTTCTACAATAAAAAAAGGAAAAAATCAAGCTAGCTCGGTTCGGCTCGGTAAGGCTTGAGATTTTTGCTCGAGCCAAACCTTGGTTTTTCGATCAAGCTTTGGCTCAGTCGAAAAAGGCTCAAGCCATTTTTTGCTGAGCAACGCTTGAGCTGTTAGATTTTGCTCCCGAGCATGCTCGATCCTGCACAGTTACATCCCCATAACCAAGGTCTGAAAGTATAATATCTAATGGATGAGCCTTTTGGATTTGGGTAGGAGGCTACTTTCTATTCTGTAGTTCATTGTCTTCCCCGGTTGCTCCAGTAGTTGGTGCTTTATCACGAAAACTGAGTATTGGCAGTTCTGTCTGACTATTACTGCTTGAATCTGCAACACAGATTTCCTGAATATTTAGATTATCTTCAATTTGCTATCCCAAATTCTGAATCTTAGGTTCTTGTGAATAAGAAGATAAGTCATCAATGTAATAAATTTTAACATTAATAGACTCGATGATAGTTTGAGTTGTAGACTCTATAAACTTATATTTTTTGAGTAATCAATGAATGCTTCCTCATCACTATTAGGAAATTTGTCAAAGTGTTCCTGTCATTTAATATATATATATATATATATATATATATAGACAGACATGACACACCATTTAATTGGTGAATCAAAGAATTATTAAATACATGAGACCTACCATTAATTTATTCATCAATTAAATGATGTACCATGTCACCGATACTTAATAAGAAGTTTCTTACTATTCAACATAGCCCTAGCCAACTCTTGTAAGGAGATATTCTTCATTTCTACCACACCATTTTGCTCAGAGCTTTTCAGGGTGAGAACTTATTATAAATACCATTCTCATCAAAGAATTTTAAGCAACTTCTAATTTTTACAATTTTAGTCACCTCAAAATATTTCTCAGTGATCAATTTTTTGATACAGAAATATGAATCTCTCAAATATTTCAGATTTTTCCCTTAATAAATCTACCTAAGTATATGTAGAAAAGTCATCTAGCACATAAATATATCTTTTACCATTAAGACTTTTCTGAATTGGCCCCTTCAAGTTCATATTGTCATTTTGAATTATAGAGGATTGGAACCAAACCGCAAGTCTTGATCTTCCATTACTCCAAATAATGTATCTGGACTCTTTCACGGATCGGAATAAGAACCCTTTTCTTATAGGGTTTTAGTTTCACGCTTACTATATAGTGAATAAATTTCAACTCCAAAATCAAGATCTTCAATCTCTTGAACAACAAAGGTTGTCAAGGATTATTATTCACAAAGCTTAAGTCAAACGTCTCTTTCTCCTTTTGAAAAAGTGTAATTTTTCTTTCTTGTAATTCAGGGCATAAAAAATTATTTCTTAAGAGACCTCTTTACATAAAAGAAAAGATTCCAAGGAAAAAACACTTACCAAAACAATTTGCAAGAGAGAGGCTAGAATTTATTATTAAGCCCGCGAAGAAAATTCCTAAATATCCTACATTTATGGAGGTCAAGAAGGAAATTTCAATATCAATTTGTTTTCTTAAAGTTTGTTTCCTAAATAAAATCACTAATATATTAGGAAACATTTATATAATCAATAATTTTCACCATAAAATCGCGTTTGCATAACACGGATAGCAAGGAAATAATGCTAAACTTAGAAAATAGAGAAATGGCCGAGTTAATTTGATTCACAAGTAACCTAGAATGTACAGTGAACATACTGATTCGATCATACCTATACTCATCCATACATATTTCTTCATTTATGCCACAATGATTAATTCAATATTATAACTCAATTAATAAAATTAAGAAAGCGATGAAAAAATATGTGGCACAACATCGATAGTTCACCGTTGCAAGTTCTGTAAGAGTTTGAAATTGGTCTAAATTAAATATGTTCGAACAAATTCAAGATTAAAACACTTTTGGCTAAAACCATCTGTTGAGTGAAAGAAAGAGAAGATCACCAAGGCTTTTTCAGGCTCAGTTTCTTCGGTTGATCAATCATGTCCATGAAAAGTGACCCAAAATCCCTCAACTACTTCACACTTATGGTTGTTCCTTGTTCACCCACTTAGGACGCATAGGAAGGAGGTATAATCCCACTACTGATTATCCACAGAGGCAATAAGATGAAGAAAGACAGTAGGCAAAAACACAAAGAAAAGCCACCTGTTTCACACACAGGCAGAGAACGCATTCATATGACCAAGAGAAGGGGACGGCCAAGATTAATAGGTATCGGTACTATAATGGGTCAAGCCCAATAGGAAGGTAAGTGGGTTTCCATTTATTAGCCATCCAAATAAGTGGAAACGGGCCATAAGCAGCACTTATTAAATTTTGCTGCTTCAAATGCCCCAAACCATTTTGGGGTCGAGTCATTTCATTGAGGTGTCGATTTACCTTTCAGTCATTTGATCGATGCCAACTTAGAAATTTTATTGAGTTACATCATAACTCGAGAGGTTGTTTGACAACAATTTGCCCAACACCATCCTTTCCATTTACATCGAACGTATCGCTGCTTAGTTTGGAGAACCAAGAGTTGGCAAAGTTGGAATTTGACATATTTAAGAACTTTAAGCTTAATTAGATTGTAATCCTTGGACTCAACATATTTTTCGAAAAAAATGTTGGTAACTATAAGAATTTGTTTTTCCAACCAATACTCAAAATTGTAAAGAGAAAGCAATTAAATAGGTGGTGAATAAAAATAGTTCTTAATATCATTTTTATTCCATTTCAATTGCGATGATCAACAATGGCACTACGGTCGTAAAGGGGCTAAAAAGGTGTAAACCAATGTTCTTGCTGCCAAACATATGTAGTCATGTGACAATAATCCTCTTGGCAGAAAGAACAATCATTTTTAATCCTTAATCCAAGCTACGAAATCATTGAAAGTCTCGTAAGAGCTCCCTCCTTCTCTAACACTATTTTGAATCTTTGTTTGAAGATCCAATGCCCTTTCTTTAAATCATTCATCGCTCAAAAGTTGTTCCAATTTGTTCTTAATTTCTTCGCGCCTTATGATTCCACTGTCATCTTTATTGAATCCCAATCCTATCTTCAAATAATCACAAATGTAGCCCTGATTAAAAAGTTGATCTGCGAAATAGGGCCAGCATAAAAAAGGAATTCCACTACTGATACCTTCAATAGTAGAATTCCAACCACAATGGCTGATGAAACAAGCAACGGAAGGATGAGAGAGTACTTTTTGCTGTGGTGCCCAACTCACCATCCACCCTTGATGATGCACTCTTTCATTGAAACCCATGGGATATGCATTGTTGACGTCTTCAGTTGTGTTTTCCCGCACAACCCACAAGAATGGCCTGTTGGTGAGTTCAAGGCCAATAGCCAGTTCCTCGAATTGATTCTGATCAAATATTGTATGACTCCCAAATGCAACATAAATGACAGAATTAGGTGGTTGTTGATCAAGCCATGTCAGACAACCTATTGAAGAGAAACTTCAAATAAAAAATCCATCGCCTTGGTTGGTTTCCACTTTTAAATAGGGAGGGTCTCAATTTCAAGGCTCATTGTCAGTTATTATAGGAGAATTATGCAACTTTCACACATTTGATAAGAAAATGAACAGTATACTTTTAGACGAACCCTTGATGATGCACTCTTTCATTGAAACCCATGGGATATGCATTGTTGACGTCTTCAGTTGTGTTTTCCCGCACAACCCACAAGAATGGCCTGTTGGTGAGTTCAAGGCCAATAGCCAGTTCCTCGAATTGATTCTGATCAAATATTGTATGACTCCCAAATGCAACATAAATGACAGAATTAGGTGGTTGTTGATCAAGCCATGTCAGACAACCTATTGAAGAGAAACTTCAAATAAAAAATCCATCGCCTTGGTTGGTTTCCACTTTTAAATAGGGAGGATCTCAATTTCAAGGCTCATTGTCAGTTATTATAGGAGAATTATGCAACTTTCACACATTTGATAAGAAAATGAACAGTATACTTTTAGACGGGATAATTCGATATAACCTGACTCTTCTTTCCAGAAGTTTCCTACTGATTTTCCAAGTTGATTACTTGCCAGAAAAGGGCCTATGGGTATAAAGTCTGGAAATGAGGCAAATGTCCCAGACTCCAACCAGTTAGATGAGTTGCAAATATTCCTGTCTGCTGATTTCACTGCCTTTAAAACTTGTACCACCCCAAGTTTGAAGGCGATTTTCACTGTAAGTTCATCGCTAAAGCAGCTCCAACTGAGTTCTGTTGTGTTTATGGCGGGCGTATCTGGTGATAACCGAATTATCTGGTTTTGTATTGCTATTCCTGCATAAAAGAAAAAGTTCAACAGTAGTATTATTATAAGAAAGTGTTAAAATCTGATTCTTTCCTGAACTTTAATGCTTCCTATATTAGTCACCCAACTTTATACAACTCACTGCATAGCAGATTGTCAACTTTACACAGTCAACCGACCTCATATTACTCACTGAAAACATGCTGGTCACTGAGATTTAAAGTGTCAAAATTAGTCACTGAAATGAATTCTGCGAGTGCGATCAATGGATTATAGAGTTGGCAAATCGCACCGCTACTGAGCCCCTCTCCCTCCCCCTTCGTCTTTCTTCCACCATTGCTTCCCTACTAAGGGAGCTCTCCAAAAATCAGAAGCATCCGCTTTTTCATAGGGTAGCTAATTGTTCTTCGATGGGAGCAAGTGAAATCTAATTTCTATTTGTGGAACTAGAACATAAACAAGTCTAAAATCTCCTATGCCAAGGAGGAAAATTATGATTGTTATCCTTGTCTAAGAACACAAGTAAATGGATGAGTAAATGAAAATAAAAATAAAATTGACCATCTTTCATCCGAAAATCTGCAAAAATTTACACTGCCATCTGCTGCAAGAATTTACACTGCCATCTGCTCCTGTTATCACAGATCAATGTTTTTCAATATATATACTTTAGTACTCACCATCACTTTCTATAATTCCATCATCAATAAGGTTTGGAATTTTTAACAACAGCGCTAATTGAGTGGCTACTTGAGGCCAGAAAGCTACTTTCTTGATACCCATTTTCTTTGCGAGCTCCAGAGCCCCTCCCACGCAGGCATCAGCAATTAAACAGGTGATTCTATCACTTTCTGAACTATTTATTTGTGCAATAAGTTCCATCAGCTCACCCGGCATGACAGCAGAAACTAATTCTATGTCTTTTCCGAGATCAGTTCTGTCGTCAGATGATTCCAGTCCATCTGGGATTGAAACCATTTGTATGATTTCTTGTATATTGTCTGTCGATGATAATGCTTCGATAACTCGTTCATGAATGAACTGAGTGTTGACGAATGTAACCTTGCAGCCTGATGAAGTGCATAAGGGATTAGAATTTATGATGAAATGGGACCGTCGCAAGGCAAAATAATGTTTTTTTTTATTTCATGATAACTTCGGGTTGGTTCTTTTTGGTGAATTGCTAGTCTAATTCGATCAGAATCGAGCCAATGAATAAAACTCAGCACCTTCGGCCCTGATGCAAGGCCAATTTTGGGCAAAATCCCTCGTTTAGGCGTTTTTGCTATTTATGGTAATTTTTGTTTTTGCAATAACATTTTTCCATAAAATTAGGATTTATATTCCGTTTGTTGGAGGACGATCCTGAAGATAAGGATTTTCCATCTTAGTAGTTATCTCATATATTTCTATTTTTGGAAAAATATCTTTTATTCTATTTTCCTAATTTTGCTAGGTTTTTCTTCTATTTAAGGCGTTGTAAGTTACCCCTTTGAGGCGATAGTTCTTGAATTCAATAAAATTTTCCTTGAGAGTTTTCTCATTTTGTGATTGTTTATCTTCCCTATAATCTTTTGCTACGTTAGTTGGTATCAGAGCCGAAATCGTTTCTTCACCATGCCGCCAAGGAGACGTCCTGAAGCCCGTGATACCCCGGTAGAGGAGGTATATAGACGTGATGAAATCACACAGCTACGTCAGCAAGTGGAATTGCTGACACAGCAGATCGCTGTGCTTATGCCGCAGTAGCCTGCGCCTATAGCCCAATAGTTTGAGGATTTCGATGATGAGAACCCGTTTGCACCACTTGAACAACCATTGGATCTGCCAGTTCGCAGGAAAAGGAGTGGTCAGGAGGACCACCGATGTTGGGAATCAGGATTTAAGGTTGATATTCCAGAATTTCATGGTGGGTTGAGTCCAGAGGAATTCTTAGATTGGGTGACTGCAGTGGAGGAGATCTTGGAGTTTAAAGAGGTTCCTGCTGATAAATGTGTGCCTCTCATTGCGACGAGGCTTCGTGGGCGAGTAGCGACGTGGTGGCAGCAAACTAAAGTGACGAGATCCAGGCTAGGGAAACCCAAGCTTGCATCGTGGGACAAATTGAAGAAGCATACGAAGAAATAGTTTTTGCCTTACAATTATGTACGGGCCATGTACCAACAACTGCAGAATCTGTGTCAAGGTGGGAAAATGGTTAGTGATTATACCACGGATTTTTATATGTTGGTTACGAGGAACGAGATGATGGAGATGGAGAAGCAGTTGGTGTCACGGTACGTAGGTGGTCTTCGTCCCCAAATACAGGATACTCTCAATATGTTTGATCCTGTGATAGTTTTTGAAGCACAACAGAGGACAATACAGATAGAGAAGCAACAATCCAGGAGAACTACTAGTCCTTTCATTGTAGGGAGTTCTTCCAATAACCCACAACAGCAGGTGACATATCCTGGTAAGCCTGTTCAACCTGGTCCTCCTAGAACAAATCCTGGCCAACAACCAACACATCTTGGGGTTGGTATTCGTTGTTTTGGATGCGGAGTTATAGGCCATAGGCAGTCTGAGTGCCCCAAAGATCCACACAGGGGACTCTTTGTTGATGAGGGGAATGATGATTATGAAGGTCCGCCTGTATTTGATGGTGAAGGCGTAGAAGAAGCAACAGAAGAGGAAGAGTTTGTGGTTGGTGATATGGGTCAGGCACTGGTGGTGAAGAGGAGTTTCCTGACTCCTTTGGAGAAT